>NW_015392640.1:0-1417 GCF_001527695.2 Protobothrops mucrosquamatus
ACCAATAAATCTGTGGGTCATGCGCTCGAAGCCACGCCATTCCCAAGACCACAGGAAAATGCAGGTCTGAGGTAATATAAAACTGGATGGCCTCCTCATGAGTACTGATGGCCATACATAGTGGTTGCGTGGCAGCCTTAATTGGCCCAGACCGAAGCACTCGACCATCAATGGTTTCCACTAACATCGGTGGATCCACGGGGCATTGGGGAATCGCCCATTGAGCCACGAATGCTGCGTCTATAAAGTTCGTAGTGGCCCCAGAGTCAATCAACGTATGTACAGGAATCCCCTTGGGCAACTTAGGAAGAATCAGGCGCGCCTCCAAGATCAAATGTTTTGGGGGTCTGTGGTCAGCATCAGAAGGGTGTGGCTCGGAGGTGCGGGATGCCCGACCCAAAAGGCCTTTCAGGTCGGGTGTGGACCGTTTCCCGACAGGGGAGCCGATGGCAGTCTCAGGACAAGCTCCGGTACAGACGCCCCTCGTCGCTTCTTGGGGCAGAAAGCGGCCAAATGCCCAGGGTCCCCACAGTAAAAACACAACCCCCCCGAACGTCGCCTGTTCATCTCTGCCACCGATAGACGAGGTCTGGCAGCACCTAACTCCATTGGCTCCTCCCTCTGGACCGGGGTCGCACCCACAACAGGGGCCGTACGGGTCTCTGGGATGGCACGGCGACTCCTTCGCTGCTGCAGCCGGGCGTCGATCCGCAAACAGAGATGAATGAGCCCAGTAAGGTCCGGGGGAATATCAACACGGGCCAGCTCATCCAGCATCTCCTCCGACAACCCATCCTGGAAAGCGTCCACAAGCGCAGCCTCATTCCAGGCTGAATCCTGGCTAAGCAGCCGAAATTCACTGATATAGCCCTGCAGGGGGCGTCGGCCTTCCCTCAGAGCCTTAAAACGCTGGGTAGCCGTCTGGGTCTTGATGGGGTGTTCATACATTAACCGCATGTGCTCACAAAACCCCACAAAGTTGTCCATCAATGGACTAGGTTGGGCTAGCAAGGGTGTGCCCCAACGAGCTGCAGGACCACAGAGCATACTTATGATAAACCCCACTTTATCCCGGTCAGTGGGGAAATCATCTGCTTTCACACTGATATACAAGCGGCATTGTCCCATGAAAACAGGAAACATGTCCGGGTTGCCATCAAATTTGTCCGGCCTCCCCACTTGGCATTTTCTCCTGGGTGGTGGTGGAGCAGCAGGAATGTGGGCAGATAGCTGAGCAACTTGAGCAGATAACAAAGCCAGCTGCTGAGCCAGCTGGGCGTTCTCAGCACGTAGCTGCTCCATGGTAGTAGGGGGTGAGGCTGAAGGCAAACTGTTCTATCCCAGCCTATTGCCGTCCTTGTTAGAGGCACAAGGACCAAACCCCTGCTGATACAATAGGCTGGAAACTTTAAAACAA
>NW_015392640.1:5021-6931 GCF_001527695.2 Protobothrops mucrosquamatus
CTAGGGAGAATTTTTAAATAGGGACAATTTTAATTTAAATCTTAATTAATTATACAGCGAAAAAAAATATTTGGTTTTTAATAGGTTTTTATGGGGGGACGATGTTTTATGTGTTTTAATATGCTGTAAGCCGCCCTGAGTCCTATAGGGAGAAGGGCGGCATATAAATCCATGTAAATAAATAAAATAAATAAATAAATTTCCTCCGAGCACTTTCTGCTTGGCTCATTCAGCCTTCTCTCGCATTTCTTCCAAGCGCTTTCTGCTTGGCTCATTCTGCCTTCTCTCGCATTTCCTCCAAGCGCTTTCTACTTGGCTCATTCACCCGTCTCTCGCATTTCCTCCAAGCGCTTTCTGCTTAGCTCATTCAGTCTTCTCTTGCATTTCCTCTTCTTACTTTCTTCTTGGCTCATTCACCCGTCTCTCGCATTTCCTCCGATTGCTTTCTGCTTGGCTCATTCACCCATCTCTCGCATTTCCTCCAAGTGCTTTCTACTTGGCTCAGCCTTCTCTTGAATTTCCTCCATGCACTTTCTGCTTCGCTCATTCACACTTCTCTCACATTTCCTCCAAGCGCTTTCTCCTTGGCTCATCGTTTTCTTGCATTTCCTCCAAGCGCTTTCTGTTTGGCTTATTCAGCCTTCTCTTCGCATTTCCTCCAAACACTTTTTGCTTGGCTCATTCAACCTTCTCTCCCATTTCTTCCAAGCGCTTTCTACTTGGGTCATTCACACTTCTCTCGCATTTCCTCCAAGAGCTTTCTGCTTGGCTCATTCACCCGTCTCTCGCATTTCCTCCAAACGGTTTCTACTTGGCTCATTCAGCCTTCTCTTGCATTTCCTCCAAGCGCTTTCTGCTTGGTTTATTCACACTTCTCTCGCATGTCCTCCAAGTGCTTCCTTCTTGGCACAGCCTTCTATCGCATTACCTCCAATCACTTTCTGCTTGGCTAAGCCTTCTCTTGCATTTCCTCCAAGCGCTTTCTGCTTAGCTCATTCAGTCTTCTCTTGCATTTCCTCTTATTACTTTCTTCTTGGCTCATTCACCCGTCTCTCGGATTTCCTCCGAGTGCTTTCTGCTTGGCTCATTCAACCTTCTCTCACATTTCCTCCAAGTGCTTTCTCCTTCAGTCATTCACACTTCTCTCGCATTTCCTCCAATTACTTTCTTCTTGGCTCAGCCTTCTCTCACATTTCCTCCAAGCTCTTTCTGCTTGGCTCAGCCTTCTCTCACATTTCCTCCAAGCTCTTTCTGCTTGGCTCAGCCTTCTCTCGCATTTATTCCAAGCGCTTTCTGCTTGGCTCATTCACCCTTCTCTCTCATTTCCTCCAAGCACTTTATGCTTGGCTCTTTCACCCATCTCTCGCATTTCCAATAAGAACTCTCTTCTTGGCTCATTCTGCCTTCTCTCCCATTTCCTCCAAGTGCTTTCTGCTTGGCTCAGCCTTCTCTTGCATTTCCTCCATGCACTTTCTGCTTCGCTCATTCACACTTCTCTCACATTTCCTCCAAGCGCTTTCTCCTTGGCTCATCGTTTTCTTGCATTTCCTCCAAGCGCTTTCTGTTTGGCTTATTCAGCCTTCTCTTCGCATTTCCTCTAAACACTTTTTGCTTGGCTCATTCAACCTTCTCTCGCATTTCTTCCAAGCGCTTTCTACTTGGGTCATTCACACTTCTCTCGCATTTCCTCCAAGCGCTTTCTGCTTGGCTCATTCACCCTTCTCTCACATTTCCTCCAAGCGCTTTCTGCTTGGGTCATTCACACTTCTCTCGCATTTCCTCCGAGCGCTTTCTGCTTGGTTTATTCACACTTCTCTCGCATGTCCTCCAAGTGCTTCCTTCTTGGCACAGTCTTCTATCGCATTACCTCCAATCACTTTCTACTTGGCTAAGCCTTCTCTTGCATTTCC
>NW_015392640.1:10403-11610 GCF_001527695.2 Protobothrops mucrosquamatus
CTTGGCTCATTCACCCGTCTCTCGCATTTCCTCCAAGCGCTTTCTGCTTAGCTCATTCAGTCTTCTCTTGCATTTCCTCTTATTACTTTCTTCTTGGCTCATTCACCCGTCTCTCGCATTTCCTCCGAGTGCTTTCTGCTTGGCTCATTCAACCTTCTCTCACATTTCCTCCAGGCTCTTTCTGCTTGGGTCATTCACACTTCTCTCGCATTTCCTCCAATTACTTTCTTCTTGGCTCAGCCTTCTCTCACATTTCCTCCAAGCTCTTTCTGCTTGGCTCAGCCTTCTCTCACATTTCCTCCAAACTCTTTCTGCTTTGCTCAGCCTTCTCTCGCATTTATTCCAAGCGCTTTCTGCTTGGCTCATTCACCCATCTCTCGCATTTCCTCTAAGCACTCTCTTCTTGGCTCATTCTGCCTTCTCCCCCATTTCCTCCAAGCGCTTTCTACTTGGCTCAGCCTTCTCTTGCATTTCCTCCATGCACTTTCTGCTTCGGTCATTCACACTTCTCTCACATTTCTTCCAAGCGCTTTCTCCTTGGCTCAGCGTTTTCTTGCATTTCCTCCAAGCGCTTTCTGTTTGGCTTATTCAACCTTCTCTCGCATTTCTTCCAAGCGCTTTCTACTTGGGTCATTCACACTTCTCTCGCATTTCCTCCAAACGGTTTCTGCTTGGCTCATTCAGCCTTCTCTTGCATTTCCTCCAAGCGCTTTCTGCTTTGCTCATTCACACTTCTCTCGCATTTCCCCCAAGTGCGTTCTGCTTGGCTCATTCACATTTGTCTCGCATTTCCTCCAAACGCTTTCTTCTTGGCTCAGCCTTTTCTCGCATTACCTCCAAGCGCTTTCTGCTTGACAGCCTTATCTTTCATTTCCTCCAAACGCTTTCTGCTTGGCTGATTACACCTTCTCTCGCATTTCCTCCAATCGCTTTCTGCTTGGCTCAGCCTTCTCTTTCATTTCCTCCAAGCGCTTTCTCCTTGGCTCATTCACCCGTCTCTCGCATTTCCTCCAAGCGCTTTCTGCTTAGCTCATTCAGTCTTCTCTTGCATTTCCTCTTATTACTTTCTTCTTGGCTCATTCACCCGTCTCTCGCATTTCCTCCGAGTGCTTTCTACTTGGCTCATTCAACCTTCTCTCACATTTCCTCCAAGCGCTTTCTCCTTGGGTCATTCACACTTCTCTCGCATTTTTTCCAATTACTTTCT
>NW_015392640.1:13601-17421 GCF_001527695.2 Protobothrops mucrosquamatus
CCTTCTCTAACATTTCCTCCAAGCGCTTTCTACTTGACCCATTCACCCTTTTCTCACATTTCCTCCAAGCTCTTTCTGCTTGGCTCATTCAGCCTTCTCTCGCATTTCCTCCAAGCGCTTTCTCCTTGGCTCATTCACCCGTCTCTCGCATTTCCTCCAAGCGCTTTCTCCTTGGCTCATTCACCCGTCTCTCGCATTTCCTCCAAGTGCTTTCTGCTTGGCTCAGCCTTCTCTTGCATTTCCTCCATGCACTTTCTGCTTCGCTCATTCACACTTCTCTCACATTTCCTCCAAGCGCTTTCTCCTTGGCTCATCGTTTTCTTGCATTTCCTCCAAGCGCTTTCTGTTTGGCTTATTCAGCCTTCTCTTCGCATTTCCTCCAAACACTTTTTGCTTGGCTCATTCACATTTCTCTCGCATTTCCTCCAAGTGCTTTCTGCTTGGCTCATTCAGCCTTCTCTCGCATTTCCTCCATGCGCTTTCTTCTTGGCTCATTCACCCTTCTCTCACATTTCCTCCAAGCGCTTTCTGCTTCGGTCATTCACACTTCTCTCGCACTTCCTCCAATTACTTTCTTCTTGGCTCAGCCTTCTCTCACATTTCCTCCAAGCTCTTTCTGCTTGGCTCAGCCTTCTCTCGCATTTATTCCAAGCGCTTTCTGCTTGGCTCATTCAGCCTTCTCTCTCATTTCCTCCAAACGCTTTCTGCTTCGCTCATTCAGCCTTCTCTTGCATTTCCTCTAAGCGCGCTTTGCTTGGCTCATTCAGTCTTCTCTTGCATTTCCTCTAAGCACTTTCTGCTTTGCTCATTCACACTTCTCTCGCCTTTCCTTGAAGCACTTTCTGCTTGGCTCATTCACACTTCTCTCGCCTTTCCTCCAAGTACTTTATTCTTGGCTAAGCCTTCTCTCGCATTTCCGCCAGACGTTTTTTTCTTGGCTCAGCCTTCTCTCACATTTCCTCCAAGCGCTTTCTACTTGGCCCACTCACACTTCTCTCGCATGTCCTCCAAGCGCTTCCTTCTTGGGTCAGCCTTCTATCGCATTACCTCCAAGCACTTTCTGTTTGACTAAGCCTTCTCTTGCATTTCCTCTGAGCACTTTCTGCTTGGCTCATTCAGCCTTCTCTCGCATTTCTTCCAAGCGCTTTCTACTTGGCTCATTCAGCCTTCTCTTTCATTTCCTCCAAGCGCTTTCTGCTTGGCTCATTCACCCATCTCTCTCATTTCCCCCAAGCGCTTTTTGATTGGCTCATTCACCCGTCTCTCGCATTTCCTCCAAGCTCTTTCTGCTAGCTCATTCACACTTCTCTCGTATTTCCTCCAAGCGCTTTTTGATTGGCTCATTCAGCCTTCTCTCGCATTTCCTCCAAGCGCTTTCTTCTTGGCTCATTCACCCATCTCTCGCATTACCTCCAAGCGCTTTCTTCTTGGCTCATTCACCCATCTCTCGCATTACCTCCAAGCACTTTCTGCTTGGCTAAGCCTTCTCTTGCAATTCCTCCAAGCGCTTTCTGCTTGGCTCATTCAGCCTTCTCTTCGCATTTCCTCCGAACACTTTCTGCTTGGCTCATTCAGCCTTCTCTCACATTTCCTCAAAGCGCTTTCTCCTTGGCTCATTCACCTGTCTCTCGCATTTCCTCCAAACGCTTTCTGCTTGGCTCATTCACATTTCTCTCGCATTTCCTCCACGCGCTTTCTGCTTGGCTCAGCCTTTTCTCGCATTACCTCCAAGCGCTTTCGTCTTGACTCAGCCTTCTCTTTCATTTTCTCCAAGCGCTTTCTGCTTGGCTCATACAGTCTTCTCTTGCATTTCCTCTAAGCACTTTCTGCTTTGCTCATTCACACTTCTCTCACCTTTCCTTGAAGCACTTTCTGCTTGGCTCATTCACATTTCTCTCACATTTCCTCCACGCGCTTTCTGCTTGGCTTAGCCTTTTCTCGCATTACCTCCAAGCGCTTTCGTCTTTACACAGCCTTCTCTTTCATTTTCTCCAAATGCTTTCTGCTTGGCTCATTCACCCTTCTCTCTCATTTCCTCCAAGCGCTTTTTGATTGGCTTATTCAGCCTTCTCTCGCATTTCCTCCAATCACTTTCTACTTGGCTCATTCAGCCTTCTCTTGCATTTCCTCCAAGCGCTTTCTGCTTGGCTCATTCAGTCTTCTCTTGCATTTCCTCTAAGCACTTTCTGCTTTGCTCATTCACACTTCTCTCGCCTTTCCTTGAAGAACTTTCTGCTTGGCTCATTCACACTTCTCTCGCCTTTCCTCCAAGTACTTTCTTCTTGGCTAAGCCTTCTCTCGCATTTCCTCCATGCTTTTTCTGCTTGGCTCAGCCTTCTCTCACATTTCCTCCAAGCGCTTTCTACTTGGCCCACTCACACTTCTCTCGCATGTCCTCCAAGCGCTTCCTTCTTTGGTCAGCCTTCTATCGCATTACCTCCAAGCACTTTCTGTTTGGCTAAACCTTCTCTTGCATTTCCTCCAAGCGCTTTCTGCTTGGCTCATTCAGCCTTCTCTTCGCATTTCCTCCAAGCGCTTTCTGCTTGGCTCAGCCTTCTCTTGTATTTCCTCCAAGAGCTTTCTACTTGGCTCATTCACACTTCTCTCGCATTTCCTCCAAACTCTTTCTTCTTGGCTCATTCTGCCTTCTTTCGCATTTCCTCCAAGTGCTTTCACCTTGGCTCATTCACCCGTCTCTCGCATTTCCTCCAAACGCATTCTGCTTGGCTCATTCAGCCTTCTCTTTCATTTCCTCCAAGCGCTTTCTGCTTGGCTCATTCACACTTCTCTCACATTTCCCCCAAGCGCTTTTTGATTGGCTCATTCAGCCTTCTCTCGCATTTCCTCCAAGCGCTTTCTTCTTGGCTCATTCACCCATCTCTCGCATTTCCTTCAAGCACTTTCTTTTTGGCTAAGCCTTCTCTCGCATTTCCCCCAAGCACTCTCTGCTTGGCTCATTCAGCCTTCTCTCACATTTCCTCCAAGCGCTTTTTGATTTGCTCATTCATCCATCTCTCGCATTTCCTCCAAGCGCTTTCTTCTTGGCTCATTCACCCATCTCTCGCACTACCTCCAAGCACTTTCTGATTGGCTAAGCCTTCTCTTGCAATTCCTCCAAGCGCTTTCTGCTTGGCTCATTCAGCCTTCTCTTCGCATTTCCTCCGAACACTTTCTGCTTGGCTCATTCAGCCTTCTCTCACATTTCCTCCAAGCGCTTTCTGCTTGGCTCAGCCTTTTCTCGCATTACCTCCAAGCGCTTTCATCTTGACTCAGCCTTCTCTTTCATTTTCTCCAAATGCTTTCTGCTTGGTTCATTCAGCCTTCTCTCGCATTTCCTCCAAGCTCTTTCGGCTTGGCTCATTCACCCTTCTCTCACATTTCTTCCAAGTGCTTTTTTCTTGGGTCATTCACACGTCTCTCGCATTTCCTCCAAGCGTTTTCTGCTTGGCTCATTCACACTTCTCTCGCATGTCCTCGAAGTGCTTCCTTCTTGGCTCAGCCTTCTATCGCATTACCACCAAGCACTTTCTCCTTGGCTAAGCCTTCTCTCGCATTTCCTCCAAGCGCTTTCTGCTTGGCTCATTCAGCCTTCTCTTCTCATTTCCTCTGAACAATTTCTGTTTGGCTCATTCAGCCTTATCTAGCATTTCTTCCAAGCGCTTTCTGCTTGGCTCATTCACCCGTCTTTCGCATTTCCTCCAAGCGCTTTCTGCTTAGCTCATTCAGTCTTTTTTATTATTATTTATTGAATTTATATCCCGCCCTTCTCCTTGCGGACTCAGGGCGGCTGACAATCAGTTAAAAAATACACCAATAACAA
>NW_015392641.1:0-11334 GCF_001527695.2 Protobothrops mucrosquamatus
TTTCACAAAGGGCAATTCAGCCTGGAGGGAACGATCATTGAGAAAGTGCATTTTAAAGAGACACACACCCCCATCTCAACTCGGTAGAAATGAGGTTAGGAAATTTCTATTACAATTTTTAAGATGCTATATGTATTGAAATCTGCATGTCCTTGCTCTCTTGGTCTCGCCAATTATGTGGGGTTTAACATTTAGCTTTATTACTGTTTCATTTTTTCCCCTCTTGCTTCTAAAACAGAAGTGAAACTTCCATTTTTGTGGACCTTGACACAACGGATTGTACACGCTACAGGTCAACTTTTCATTGTCTGAGTGATGACATCATAACCCAACTGATGATGTCATGATGCAAATAACAGGCAGGTTGCGTCCATTGGGGCCAGTTGACTAAGTGTCAGATAAAGGAACTGATCTGCTACATTTGTGATAATTACACTATCAAGCCAAGTACAAAACTTGCTATGATGTCATACTTCCACATTTAGCAGACATTCATGAATAAGGGACACCCGATCCCCACCATCAGTTTCACCTGAGTCAACTCTGGAGTCTGTATGTGTCTATTAAATCACGGCTGTGATGGTACGATCAAGGCCCTGCTTACTTAGATCAAGCCACATCTTAACAACACACACACGCATATACATACACAGAGACCTGTGAAGACACCTTGGAGTTTTGCTGTATAGTGAAACTATAAACAAAATAATATAGACCAAACTGCAAAAAAAAACAACACCTGAAGTTGAAACTAACAACACTTTGTCTATTGTGCAAACATGGGCTAGTGGGTCCTTAATTGATGGATTCATCATATTTACTATTTATTAAAACAAATTTATAGAACTGCCCAACTAATACACCGTGACCCCAGGCGGCTTACAAAATTAAAATCTGCAGTACAAAACCCATAAGCCCCTCCACCCCCCTGCGATGACCACAAACGCAATCACACCAACCACTTGATCAGTTCTGTATCAACCTGGAGTAGCAGAGTTATAGACAGGATGAAACCATAAATAGAATTAAAAGCCATGTCTCCATTAACCCAGATCTGACTCTTAAATGATATCAACAAGAGGATTTATTTTCAAATCCCTGCCCTGTTCCATCTTTGACAGAGAACAAAAGTAAAGCTAGTGTGTTAAGCCTCACAAACTTTACACAGCTAGAAATGTATCGGTGGCAGGATGTCAAAGCAACAGGTGCCAAGCCACAAAAAAAAAAAGATTTTTAGTGACGTTAATCCTGTTTTCCACTGTACTCTAGAGGCTGCCAGAAATAAATCAGAAACGAAAATGTGGCTATCTTGAGGGACATCCAATTGCTCTTTAAAGATCCCTTTTGTATACGATAGATAAAATCAATTAATCAATAACAGACACAGGAGCAAAATAGGGAGGGAGAAAAGAAAAGATCTTGGTTACATGATGTAGTAAAGATGATGCGTTATGGGAGATTTTATCTTCAGAAAAAAGAGAAGGCCAAATTGTAAACCCTTTCATGACTGAAGCATGTATACAGGTAGTCCTCGACTTACAACCATAACTGAGCCCCCAATTTCATTGCTAAGCAAGACAGTCGTTAAGCGACTTTTGCCCCATTTTACGACCATTCGTGCCACAGTTGTTAAGTGAATCGCTGCAGTTGTTGGGTTAGTTGTTGTTAAAGGAATCTGGCTCCCCCATTGACTTTGCTTGTCAGGGGATCACATGAACCTGGAACACTCCGACCGTCATGAATACATGCCAGCTGCCAAACAGTCAAATTTTGATCACGTGACCATGGGGATGTTGCAACGGCCGTAAGTGTGAAAAGCAGTCATAAGTCACTTTTTTCAGTGCCCTTGTAACTTTGAACAGTCACTAAACAAATGGTTGCAAGTTGAGGACCACCTGTAAATTATGTTTTGGTCCCAGTGCCAAAATATCTCTCCTTCCCCAAAATACAGCATCTCCCTTTCACAGCTTAAAACTAGGCATGGTCAAAAGGTTTCATTCCAGACGCAGAACATTCTGGGAAATTCCAGAATGTTCCGTTTTCCTCAGGAACCAGAGTGTGCTGTCACGTATTGAGACAACCACAAACCTATTGCTTTCTGGAAGATACACATCTGCTCTGACGTAGCCTGCAGGGGGAAAAAAAAACCCTGACTTCACCGGAAGTTCCATTTCTGGAAAAGAACATTTTGCATATATATTCCTTTTGAAAACAGCTGGGTACAAAATCCAAGGGACTGGGACTGCTTTTCTCTGCAGCCAGTTGACAAGATCGGAAGCAGCTGCTAAGATTTCTCTGAATGCCAAAGGGATGATGTGCAAAAGATGTCAGCGCTTTGCAATTTGACAGCTCCCACTTGATCAGCTCTGAGGAGACAGGGGTGATTTGTTTCATCCATGTTCCAAAGCCTGCTTGCATTCACCAGCTCATTGCTAATCTGTAACCATGCTCCCTTCAGAATTATTTACAAACTGAGGCCTAAAATAATAGGTAACCTTAGAATGGAAGGCAGCTGGATAGGGGTGAAAGACAAAGGAGAGGGAAGGGTTTACAGGACTTCAGTTCCCAAGCTGTGTTTCAACTAGATTTGCACAGAAAAATCCCCCTACATCAGTGGTTCTCAACCTTTTTAATGCCGCGACCCCAACAGGTCGTAAGTCGAGGACTAAACCGGTCGTAAATCGAGGAATAAACCGGTCGTAAGTCGAGGAATAAACCGGTTGTAAGTTGAGGACTACCCAACCGGTTGTAAATTGAGGACTTTCCCTGCCCGGGAGCGCCGCGCATGCGTGGTTCCGCCCCCTGCGCCAGCCGAGGCGTAGCTGGCAAGCGGCAGAGACGGAGCAGGCCGACCACCAGCTGGCCCAGCCCAAGGGAGGTAAGGCACCCGCCGGAAAAGGGGGAAAAAATGGCGGACAGCCTTGCTTGGCGACCCCCATGAAATGGTTGATCGACCCCAAAGGGGTCCCGACCCACAGGTTGAGAACCACTGCCCTACATTTTTGATCTATTGGCTTAAAAGGAAAAAAAAATGCTGCAGGATCCAATGTCTTCATTCATGAGGAAAAAACCCCTATTTTTTTCTGACTAAATTGACAAGTATTCAATTGCAATTTAAATTATAATCTCCATTTCTAATTCTATGTCAATGGATACAAATTGCCATGCAGTAATTTATGACCAATCCTTTAGCAACCATGGTTATAACAGACCCCCCCCCAAAGCTACTTACAACCTGGTTTCAGAGTTGTAATAGCCGCAGCCCCTGCAGTCACGTGACTGCATTTTGGACACTCGGCCTGCATTTACGCCTGCTTGCAGCACCCCGCCATCAATTGACCACAACTTACAATGTTTGTGCCAGAAACGGGTGTTTATTTTTGGTTTTATTTTTGGCAAAAACGGCCCTAGTGAACAATGGGTTTGTTTAATGACGGCGGTGTTTGCTCAACAACTACACTATTTGTTTAACAACTGCTGTGTTCATTTAACCACTGCTGCAAAGTGCTTGTAAAATTGGGTGGATCACATGATCCCCAGCTTCGTGACCATCACAACTCACAACTATAATTGCCAGGCTCAGCTATGGTTGTACATCAAGGAGAACCTATATGCAGGCTTTCTACCAAAACATTGTTCTCTGATTGGTGGATTGTTTTGGGGTGTTCTTTAAGAGAATGAAAACACCTTTAAAAAGCCTTAATCCAAAAAGTGTGGACCTACAGTTGGACCCCAAGAAAGTCTAAGACAGGGGTCTTCAAACTTGGCCTTTTTATGACTTGTGGACTTCAACTCCCAGAATTCCCATGTGATGGCTGAGGAATTCTGGGAGTTGAAGTCCACAAGTCATAAAAGGGCCAAGTTTGAAGACCTCTGGTCTAAGAGGACCAGTTCTTTTGCTGACATGGTTTCAATCTTCTGTTTCCTTCTGCATCCTTCTTCAGACCCAACATTCAATGGTTTATCAGTCCAGCTGGCTGCTGAGTTCCAATCTACCCCTTGCTATCTTAAGTTTGGCCTTTACTGCATCAATAAAATAGAATTAATGCAGGAACTCATAATATGGTCTCCTCTTTGAATAAGTTTTCCATGAAAGGATACTCCAATTATTTTTAAGCAAAGACGGAATTACACTTAATGCCTCTTTTGGTTCAGTGCTCTCATTGCTCTGAGTGAGGGGAAGCAACAGGTTTGGCACCTGGTGCCCCCAGTTACGTTTTGATTGCAACGTGCAGAACAATTCCCTAAAATGATAATAGCGCTTTTGTAATTCTTCAAAGCTTTCATCATAAAAGACTTGAACACTAACGAGCTACTGGTTTAAAGGTTTTAAATGTAAGTAAGTACTAAGGCAGAAAGAGAGCTATTTTTTAACTCATTCAAACAGATAAAATAAAATTTAAAAAAAAGATTTCCTTTTCTTTACAAAGAAATGCTAATTCCTGATCAAGGGTGACCTCTGGTGGCATTTCTTGCACACATGTAACACAATGCCAGTCTTCCCTCTGGCACCCCCAATAAATTGAACCCCACAGATCCGGGCTGTTAAATTTTTTGGAAACACCAGTTCTGAGAAAACTGGTGTCACGTGAACTGAAGAGCCAAATTGTTCCCACTATTTTATTTTATTTTAAAAAAAGACAGCTTTCAAAATACAAAGAAATTAAATACTAACTTTCAAATGTTAAAAAAAAGAAACTTTTGGTGTTTTATGAAAAAGCAAACACCATAACCAAGAAAGAGAATGGAATATTTCCAGACAAGCTCTGTTGAAGATGGCAGGTTATTCAGGGGCTAAGAGACTGCTAATTGTCCCAGATCTTTGAAGGTTTGAGGGAGGACATCTTAGCCGTCTTTGGATTCCTGGATTAGCCATCATCTCTTTCTTTCATTTCTCCAGAAGGCCTCCAAGGGTTAGGGAGTAGAAGGAAAGTAAAATAAATGGCATGGCATGATCGGAGTAAAGGGAATGCAAGAAAACTCAGTTCAGTCCAATGGTTATGTCTCAGCACATGGCAGCATCAACCAACAAGATTATGTAAAAATCCCAGGACACTCTCTCTCTCTCTCTCTCTCTCTCTCTCTCTCTCTCTCTCTCTCTCTCTCTCTCTCTCTCTCTATCTATCTATCTATCTATCTATCTATCTATCTATCTATCTCTCCTTCTTAGATCTGTCTCTGTCAATCATCTGTCTGTCTACCGACCGACCTATCCTTCTATCTCTATCACTCATCTATCTATCTATCTATCTATCTATCTATCTATCTATCTATCTATCTATCTATCTATCTATCTATCTATCTATCTATCTATCTATCCTTCTATCTAGATCTATCTCTATCGATCATCTGTCTACCTACCTACCTATCTATCCTTCTATCCCAGATCTATCTAAATCTATCAATTATCTATCTACCTCTATCTACCACCTACCTATCCTATCTAGTTCTATCTATCTATCTATCTATCTATCTATCTATCTATCTATCTATCTATCTATCTATCTATCTATCTACCTACCTACCTACCTACCTACCTACCTATCCTATTTAGATCTATCTATCTCTATCGATTATCTATCTATCTATCTATCTATCTATCTATCTATCTATCTATCTATCTATCTATCTACCTACCTACCTACCTACCTACCTATCCTATCCTATCTAGATCTATCTATCTCTATCTAGAACTATCTATCTATCTATCTATCTACCTATCTACCTACCTACCTACCTACCCTTCTATCTAGATCTATCTATCTATCTATCTATCTATCTATCTATCTATCTGTCTATCTATCTATCTATCTATCTATCTATCTATCTATCTATCTATCTATCTATCTATCTATCTATCTACACATACATACACATACACATAACAGAAAGATGCAATAGCAAACTATTTCTGTACTGTTTCCAAGAGACAAACTTGACTTGAAGAAAATTTTACCTCAGAAAGTCATGCATACTTTTCTAAAGAGCTTACTCACACCCAGCAAAGAGTCGACATTACCGTAAGTTGCCCAAGTCAATGGGAATCGGCAAAAAAAACTGATCTATCATTGTGTGGTCTGTATATGTTTTCCTATGTTCTTTTTGAAATCACTTCTCTGGTGATGGGATTCCAGCTGACAAGTAGAAAAGCTTAAGTTGAGAGGTTCAACAGTCTTTTCACTAAAGCAATGTCTACAAGATCATCAGGCTGGTTATAAGGAAAGCCATTGATACTTGCTACTATGAAGAATAAATACGTTTTGAAGGGCAGAAGAACAATCACAGGAACAGTGCTTATTGTTAGCTGAAAGCTTCTTAAAACTTGAAAGCTTATTTTAGAAAGCTGCACATAAAGAAACCAGGTTTCAACCCTTCTGCTGAAGTGCTGTTTATAATTAATTAGTAAATTAGATCTTCCCTTTTTAACGCATATGATGCCATTCTACTTTTTTTAATGCCTCCAATCCAACCCGCCCCCAAGAATCCTAAAGCCAACTTAATCTATTTACAGAATACAGACCAACAGAGTTGGAAGGGCCCTTGGTGGTCTTCTAGTCCAACCCCCTGCTCAAGCAGGAGACTCCAGACCCTATCCCGGAGAAATGGCTGTCCAATCTCTTCCTGAAAACCTTCAATGATGGAGTGCCCACAACTTCTGAAGGGAAGCCATTCCACTGATTAATTGTTCTCACTGTCAGGAAATTTCTCCTTATTTCTAGGTTGGGTCTCTCCTCGATTGGTTTCCATCCATGGCTTCTTCTCTTGCGTTCAAGTGCTTTGGAGAATAGATCGGTCCCCTCTTCTCAGTGACAGCCCCTCAAATATTGGAAGATGGCTACCATGTCACCCCAGTCCTTTTCCGTTAGACTAGATCAGACATGTCAAACACAAGGCCTGGAGGGCAGATGCGGCCCGCGAAGTGGTTTCATGTGGCCCGCGAAGTCATCCTGGAAACAGTGAGAGAACGGCCCCCGCTACCTTGGCCATGGCCGGCTGGGAGCCAATATACAATTTTGTGGTGGCCATTTGGCACTTGCACCGGTGGACCATGCCTTGACACTTGCCCCGGTCCCACCCTCTTCTGCCAGAGACCCTCAGATCTGTCCCACTCCTGCCCAGGCCCCCACAGGCACCCTTGACGCGAATGATGTAGAATTGGCCACGCCCATCCAGTAGGCCACACCCACACCATCCACGCCTACCCAGTAGGCTGCACCCACTCTGGCCACACCCACCCGGCCCCCCCAAGGGCAACCGCAATGCTGATGCGGCCCTCAGTGAAATTGAATTTGACACCCCTGGACTAGATGAAGAGACAAATCCCATCTACCTTTTAGAAAAGGAAGCGGTGCATAGCTCTGTCAATTACCTCTCCTGCACGAAACCAAGTCTAAAATTTTCTACTTTGTATAAGTTCCACTTTTGAGTCTGATTTGACAATTGCAAGGAATTGTTCTTTAAAACCTTTCCATCCTCCATTAAAGAATTGTTTGCGAATTAATCCTTCCTTTTTACTGCTTTTCAGTACTGAGCTGAGCTGTACTTGCCCCAATTTCACAGCGTGCACACGCATTAACATTGCTCAGAGCCAACTGAGTGAGAATTGCAGACGCTTGCAGGCCCAGCGCAAATGTACAGGGCACCACGTTGGAGAACAAAACCCAATTATGAACATTACAGATGTGCCCTCCTTGACTCTGAAAGGAAAAAGAATAGTTTTACAACCACTTTTCATCAAACGCTGCTCTCATTAGTAGAAAAAAAGCCCACCCGAAATTCCTTTCTTTTTCATATTTTAACAAACTAGAAAGGCTCTTTCAAAAAAAAAACACAAATAAACCCTCATTCCTAACCTCTCCAATTAAGACTGACCTCCATGGATAAATTCAACTAAAACCTGGCTCCATAGCATAAAAACTGCAATGATGTGGCCCCACTGGGCACCTCCCACCTGTGCTATTAACAGTTAAGAAATACTTGGAAAAAAGGCCAAGGTATTGAGGATTTTATCTCTTTATTACATTATTTCTACCTTCCTCCAATCACGTAGCAAAATATCTATTCTTTTACAAAGGGTGGGAGTTGCGAGGGAGAGGCATCTGGTTGAAGGTGTGTAGATTTTCAAAGTGGCCCTGGGCATTCTTTCAGCATGATGGGGAAGGCTTAGGCTGCCAAAATATACAATGCGGGCTTAGGCTGCATTAATAGGACAGAATCAAGATCACTTGAAGTGTTAATACCACTTTACAATGCCTTGGTAAGGCCACACTTGGAATACTGCATCCAGTTTTGGTCACCACGATGTAAAAAGGATGTTGAGACTCTAGAAAGCGTGCAGAGAAGAGCAACAAAGATGATTAGGGAGCTGGAAGCTAAAACATATGAAGAACAGTTGCAGGAATTGGGTACTAGTTCAATGAAAAGAAGGACTAGGGGTAACATGATAGCAGTCTTCCAATATCTCTGGGGGTGCCACAAAGAAAAAGGGGTCAATGTATTCTCCAAAGCACCTGAAGGCAGGACAAGAAGCAGCGGATAGAAACTAATCAAAGAAAGAAGCAACCTAGAAATAAGGAGAATTTTTCTGAGCAATTAATCAGTGAAATCACTTGCCTCCAGAAGTTGTGGGTGCTCCAACACTGGAGGTTTTTAAGAAGGGATCGGACAACCATTTGTCTGAGGGATAGAATCTAGATCACATGAAATTAATACTACTTTATAATACCTTGGTAAGACCACACTTGGAATACTGCATCCGGTTTTTGTCGCCACGATATAAAAAGATGTCGAGACTCTAGAAAGAGTGCAGAGAAGAGCAACAAAGATGATTAGGGGACTAGAGGCTAAAAAATATGAAGAACAGTTGCAGAAACTGGGTTATGTCACTAGTCCAACAAAGAGAAGGACTAGGGGTGTTATAATAGTAGTCTTCCAGTATTTGAGGGACTGTTCCAAAGAAGAGGGAATCAAGCTATTCTCTGAAGGCAGAACAAGAAGCAATAGATGGAAATTGATCAAAGAGAGCTCCAACCTAAAATTAAGGAGAAATTTCCTGACAGTGAGAACAATTAATCATTGGGTTAATTAATCAGTGTCTGTTTATTGATCTGGTCTACACTGAAGGGCTGACACAGTCCCTCTCTAAGCCCGACAGCCTGTGCAGAATAGTGATGAAGATGTCCAACTGGAAGCAGGAAGCCCCCAGTTCTAATCCCTCCTCAACCATGGAAGTTCCCTGGCTGACCTTGGGCCAATCACTCCCTCAGCCTGACCTCTCTCACAGATATATTGTTGTAGGGAAAATTTGAGGATGGAGTGATATGTACATCTAGATGACTGGGTGTCTGGATGGATGGATGTCTGGATGGATGGACAGACAGTGAAAAAGGTAAATTCCTTGGAAAGTCAGCATGGAGTAATGCTTAGAGCAGGGGTCCCCAACCCCCGGTCCACAGACCGGTACTGGGCCACGGCATGCCAGCAACCGGTCCGCACAAACAAGCAAAGCCCCATCTGCGAGATGCAGGCAGCACACAAAACCATGCCCCCTCCGGTCCATGGAAAAACCTCTCTCCACGGAACCAGTCCCTAATGCCCAAAAGGTTGGGGACCTCTGGCTTAGAGCACTGAATTAGCACCAAGGAGACACAGGATTTATTTATTTAAACAGGAGTTTAAACATGTTTGGGATAGGCACATGTCTATCATCCCACAAAAAATTAAAAAATAAATGAAATGAAATAAATACTGTAATACAATAATAAACAGACAAAATAAATAAAAAATGTGATAATTAAAAAATAAATTCATTAAAAAGAAAACAAAACCAAATAAACAAAAACTCAAGGGGCAAACGTGATGGACCACTGGGTCTTTTTCTGCTATCAGCTTTCAGTGTTTCTACATTTAAAAGGGTTAAACGTGTTGTGGGAACAGAGCCAATGTATTGGACAAACTCAGGTAAAGCAAGGAAAAGAAGTTAGAATGTTGTGTGTCAGAATGTTGTGTGAATGTAGCTATTCTGGACAGAACTGAATCAGACAGGCTAATGAGATTCATTTTAAAGCAGCTTCCGCATTAATGGTGATGAAAAACAGGATTCTTGCAGGTAGATGTATCTGGGCTTTGGAGAACTATGATCAGTACAGCTACACAATGTAGGAATGTTTCCCATTGAGAAACAACCACAAGATGTCACTCTATACCCTTTATTTACTGTACCAAGAAAGCATCCAGATCTAACACACAAAGTGTAAGGAGTTATACATAAAGCTACTGTTACTAAAAACATGATGTCACAGAAAACATATCAAGAACATGCCTGCATGGTAGACACAGCACAGGGCAGCCTTCTTCCTGCAAACCACCTTTCCTGGGGCTGAAACTCCCACAAACTCTAGAGCAGGGGTAGGCAAGTATTAGATATGTTCACCACCTTGAGTTATATATAACAATAATAAAGGCAGAATTTAAAAAAATCTAAAATAAGTAAATAAATACATTTAGGCTTTCCAGATTAATCAAGCTAGTATATCCCCTAGAGCAGGGGTAGGCAACCTTGGCTCTTTTACAACTCGTGGACTTCAACTCCCAGAATTCCTGAGCCAGCATGGCTCAGCTTGGAAATCTCTCCCTTTCCCCTCAGCATGGCTGGCTCAGGAATTCTGGGAGTTGAAGTCCACAAGACATAAAAGAACCAAGGTTGCCTACCCCTGCTCTAGGGGATATACTAGCTTGATTAATCTGGAAAGCCTAAATGTATTTATTTACTTATTTTAGATTTTTTTACATTCTGCCTTTATTATTGTTATATATAACTCAAGGTGGTGAACATATCTAATACTTCTTCCTTCTTGTATTTTTCCCACAACAACCCTGTGAGTTGAATTGGGCTGAGAGAAGGTGACTGGCCCAAAGTTACCCGGCCAGCTTTCATGCCTGAGGCAGGACTAGAACTCACTGTCTCCTGGTGATTGGCCCAAATTCATCCTGCCAGCTTTCATGCCTTAGAAGAGTCTAGAACTCACTGTCTCCTGGTGATTGGCCCAAATTCATCCTGCCAGCTTTCATGCCTGAGATGGGACTAGAACTCACAGTCTCCTGGTGATCAGTTCAAAGTCGCTCTGCCGGCTTTTGTGCCTGAGGTGGGAATAGAACTCACAGTCTCCTGATGACTGACCCAAAGTCACCCAGTTGGCTTTTGTGCCTAAACAGGACTAGAACTCACAATCCATTGGTTTCCAGCTTGGTGCCGAGTTCAGCTAGGTGCGTTGAGATCTTGGGCAATTTTCTTAGAATTCATCTTTTAATGTATATGATGCCTCTACACAAGAA
>NW_015392641.1:11363-17415 GCF_001527695.2 Protobothrops mucrosquamatus
GTTATGACTGGTTCCATAGGCCACTGTGGCTACCATATACGGAGAGTTTATTTTCAATTTCAAGTATGCCTACAACTAAAAAGTGGGTGATTCTACTCAAGGGACCCACTGAATTTTCACACTAATTGAATCCAGATTATTAATACAGTATGTATGTTAAATGAACTCTCAGCGAAATTCATCCCTAGTGTTACAAGCACATCTCCATGTACCACTTGTGGATTTCCCAAGAACAGGTGGAAAATCACAATGAAAAAACAATAAGGTGCTAAGTTAGGTGGACCTTTGAGGATAAACCCAAAGCATTTCTTGAAATGGATGACTCTAGGAAGTAGCAACAGGAATTGGGAGGACAGGTTTGTGAGCCTCTGGGTTTCCCCCTCAACTATCTAACTTTCTTTAAAGGTTGTGAAGATACTATCTCACTATTACCAATAAAGAGCTATCTTGTTTTTCATTTCAGGGAGCCAAATGGCTAGGCCAGTCTTGTTTTAGGCCAACTTGGCATGACACGGATTTATACACAACAAAGAATAACAGAGTTGGAAGGGACCTTGGAGGTCTTCTAATCCAACCCCCTGCTCAAGCAAGAGACCCTATACCCTTTTGGAAAAAATGGCTTTTCAATCTCTTCTTGAAAACCTCCAGTGATGGAGCAACCACAACTTCCAGAAACAAGATATTAATTGTTCTCACTATCAGGAAATTTCTCCTTGGTTCTAGGCTGGCTCTCTCTGTCATGATCTTCCATCCATTGCTTCTTCTCATGATCTTCCATCCATTGCTTCTTGTCCTGCCCTCAGGTGCTTTGGAGAATACGTCAATTCCCTCTTCTCTCTGACAGCCCCTCAGATTTTGGAAGACTGATAACATGTCACCCTAGTCTTCTCTTCCTACTAGAGTCATAGAACATAGAATCACAGGGCCTCAAGGAACCTCGGAGGTCTTCTAGTCCAGCCCCCCAATAACCTAAAATGTTGGTTGCCATTTAAATGAAATATAGCAATATGCAAAAATGTAGTGCCCTTGATGATTCCAGCCCTGAAACAGGCCACGACAAACATGGAACAAGATATTTTAGCTGGCCCAGGAATGGTTTCACTTTGAAACAAACCTATTTTGAATCTTCCTGGGATAGAGCATTTCCAGAGCTCCTAACTCAGTGATGGCGAACCTTTTAGAGACCGAGTGCCCAAATTGCAACCCAAAACCCACTTATGCATCGTTGGGTGCCGGGTGGGCGTGGCTAAGTGGGTGGGCATGGCCAATTGGGGGTGTATGGCCCATTTGGTGGGCGTGGCTACGGTGGTAACGGCAGACTGGGTGGGACTAAAAAGTTCAATCAATCAATTCCAACTTTGCAAGATCTTTTTTTCCCCGCGAGAAGTTGAAATTGACTGATTGATTGAACCTTTATTTTTTTTGTACAAGGCGACGGAGGCCTCAAGCGAAAAGGTTTTATAAAACCCAGCTGAAGGCCTAGGACTGGGGCGACGGCGCGCGTGCCCACAGAGAGGGCTCTGAGTGCCGCCTCTGGCACCCGTGCCATAGGTTCACCACCACTGTCCTAACTCATTCCAAGGCTGGGATGTTCCCTGATGGAAGATTGGGACACAACAGAATTAACCCACCGCCATCAGAATACCAAATGGATATGCTCAGAACCTCAGGTCAAAATTCATGACACAGGAACAGGAAACAACCTCAAAAGCCCAAGAAGATATAAAAATCCACCATTCCCAGCTACATGTGGTCAGTTTTCCTAGAGCCTCATTTCTGTCTGTCTCTGCTCTTCAATAAACTACAACCTTCTTTCTAAAACAGTCTCCATTTTGTTTATTCCCGGCTTGGACTGGATTCTGATGAAGATTTTTCTTTCAACAGTTATGTCAGAGCACAAAAACTACAAGGAGGCAGGATTTAAAGCCCAGAGAGAAAACCATTTAGGCTAAAATCTGCAACGGCAACAATAGCACTTTCAAGGGATGGTAGGAGATGCAAGCACGTTAACATGGCAATCGACCCCAAATGGTCTCAAACAGATGTCAGAAACATGA
The DNA here is from genome assembly GCF_001527695.2 of Protobothrops mucrosquamatus. Classification (NCBI taxonomy): domain Eukaryota; kingdom Metazoa; phylum Chordata; class Lepidosauria; order Squamata; family Viperidae; genus Protobothrops; species Protobothrops mucrosquamatus. Next base: position 13,421 of record NW_015392641.1, read on the forward strand.
TTAGTAAAAACAGAAATTATGTAACCAAACCTGATTATCGATTACGCAACAGCATTATCTTGCAGCCCGGAATACGCTCAGACAACTACTTTAGAAAAACCAGCAGTTCTAAGCCATTAAATTGCAAAACAATTTTATAATGAGGGATTATGTGCTTTCCCATTTCAATCTCTTTAGTAGTATTAAAAAAGCACCATGGGAAGGAAAGAAGCTCATTCCAAGTCAGGAAGAATAATAAACATGTGTAATCTCGAACACCACTTTTTTTTTTTTCTCCCAGGTTGTTCATTCAGTAGGTAAATTCTTTCATCCTAAAAGCTGGTTTGGACAATCACTCTTAAGCCAAAGGACACATAGGTCTTTTCATCATTTGTGCAACTCATACACTTTAATCATTATAAAACCCAGAAAGCTATATTTTCCCATTTTATCCAAACTGCAAAAAACATGGGTGCCAGTTCAAGAGGAAGCCAGGATATTAAGCCATCATCTATCGATGAATTAATATTCCCGATTCCTAGTTATTATAGTTATTATATGATAATCGTTCTAGTTTCCCCATTTGTGGTTAATAACAAAGTTCATAATTTTTGCTTCCTGTGAGAAGAAAAGTACAAGGGTCTGCGTGGGTAGAAAAATCCTGGTTTAATAAAATATAATCCTCTGAATACATCTTTGCATTAGGAAAGTAGGTTTGAATTCAAACTTCTCTTTTTTTTTTAATTTCTTCCCCAAAAAAATTAACATAGGGGAGGAAAAAAATACAAAATCAAACCAAACAGAAAAATAACAACAAAATCCCCATCATTTCTATCAATGTATCTTACTGACCTTCCTGTGGAGAGCAAACATTTACAGACTTAAGTCATTTCAAAATTGTGCATTATAGGTTCCAGACAAATTCAAGAATTGGTGCTAATTTTTTGCTTCCAAAATCTGAGCTGTTGCAGCAATCTGATGAAGAAACAGCAGTTTGAATGACTAGGAGCCTAATCAAGGTGCAAACAAACCTGTGAACAGGTAAATTCCACTTTGATTTTGGTAAGTACCTCCACTGCAGGCACTTCCTGTTGCTATCTTTACATCACACTTCCCTCACCCTCTGTTTCTTTCCCCCAAAAGCCATGCCTTGGAGAAGGGAAAGAAGGAAGCAATTATGAGCACTATCACAACATTAGCAGAGAATCCATTTCCAGAATTAGAAGCGCGCAGCAGGAAAACAGAGGCTATTGTATCATTTCTGCCAAGAGGAGAATCCCAGATTCTTATTTCCGGAGGACTTTTTTTTTTTTTTTTTTTTGCACAACCCCACAGCTTTGTTATTGTTCTGCTGCCATTTTGGGGCTGATCCAATCACAGGGGTTTTTTTCCCCGATACAAGAGAAAACCTGTAGCTCAGGATAGAACTGTGAGGTCTTGGGGTGCTCTCTGAATTTGCTTGTTTTGTTTTGCAGAGGTTTCATTATCTAATTAGGTAACATCACCAGTGCTGGTGATGACACAACAGATTACTCAAGAGACCACCGAAAACACTTCCATCACATATCACAGGGCACCTCACATATAACCAGAGAGCAAACCCCATTCCCTTCTAGCACTGATGTTTAGAATAGAATGGGAATAGAATAGAATAGAATAGAATAGAATAGAATAGAATAGAATAGAATAGAATAGAACAGAGAAGAGAATGGGAATAGAACAGAACAGAACAGAATAGAATAGAATAGAAAGGAACCATGGAGGTCTTCTAGTCCAGCCCCCCACTTAAGCAGGAGAACTTATATCATCTAAGACAAGTGACTGTCTAGCCTCTTCTGAAAAATATCCAGTGATGGAGCACCCACGATTTCTGAAGGCCAGCTGCTCCACTGGTTAATTATCCTCACTGTCAAGAAGTTTCTCCCTAATTCTAGGTTGCTTCTCTCTTTGTTCAGTTTCCCATCATTGTTTCTTGTTATCTAATTGGTTAATGAAACGTCTGCAAGAAAACAGAAAGCACCCAGGGACCCTATAGGCATTGTTACATCCGGATGCTAAATTCCTGTCCAACAATTCTGTCTGTCCTGAAAGCATTTACACACAATGGATTCGGTCTGGTTACTGAAAACCCATGATCTCAGTTTGCCCAATATATTAGCATAAACTATCGTAAAAGGACTAGGTTTGCATAATAAAAGGAAGTCATGCTTGTAACCAAGCAAGCTGATCATGGAATCAGACATTAGATCTTTTAATTGATCTGGTTAAGTGTCTTTATGCAAGATCTGTAAAAACTGCTTCTGTACTAGTCTTCTCAGAGAAGTCGCTGGCAATGGGAATTCTGTTGGAATATTTATAAAACTCAAAGCACCTTTAGGGAGATACGCTCCTCCTTATCTTTGGCAGTGATAACTGATAAGAAATTATATTATCATCCCGTCAGCAACATGTGGCATCGATGAAAAAGCAGTACGGATAGTCCTCCAGTTACAACCATTCGTTTAGCGACTGTCCGAAGTCACAATGGCACTGAAAAAAGGGATTTGCGACCATTTTTCACCCTGATCACCGTTGCAGCATCCCCACAATCACGGTCACGTGATCAGAATTCGGAAGCTTGGAAACCGGCGTGTATTTATGACGGTTGCAGTGTCCCGGGGTCACGAGATCATCTTTTGCCCTCCTCTGACAAGCCAAGTCAATGGGAAAACCAGATTCACTTAACCACTGTGTGACTAATTTAACAACTGCAGTGATTCACTTAACAACCGTGGCAAGAAAGGTTATAAAACGGGGCAAGTTCACTTAACAACTGTCTTGCTTAGCAACAGGAAAGCTGGGCTCAATTGGGGTCGTTAAGTCGAGGGCTACTTGTATTAAACCTCCTTTAGCTTTCCACAGAGGGCATTGGCAAGGGAATTGCAAGCTGGATTGGAACCATGGTTCTGAGCAAGCTAGAAAACCTTTTGTCTATGTTGTTGTTAGTTGCGAAGTCGTGTCCAACCCATCGCGATCCCATGGACAACATTCCTCCAGGCCTTCCTGTCCTCTACCGTCTTCTGGAGTCCCTTTAAGCTCACGCCTACTGCTTCAGTGACTCCATCCAGCCACCTCATTCTCTGTCGTCCCCTTCTTCTATTGCCCTCAATCTTTCCCAGCATTAGGCTCTTCTCCAGTGAGTCCTTCCTTCTCATTAGGTGGCCAAAGTAGTTGAGTTTCAACTTCAGGATCTGGCCTTCTAAAGAGCAGTCAGGGTTGATCTCCTCTAGGACTGACCGGTTTGATCACCTTGCAGTCCAGGGGACTCGCAGGAGTCTTCTCCAGCACCATAGTTCAAAGGCCTTTGTCTATAGAGGTTCTCAATCATCCAGGTCATGGTTGTCCCAACAGTGCTTTTCCAAAAGGCAACTGGACTTTGGGGGGGGGGGGGTTTCCTTGAAAATGTTTCGCTTCTCATCCAAGAAACTTCAGAACTGAAGAAGCTTCTTGGATGAGAAGCAAAACATTTTCAAGGACAAAAAAACCAAGAAAGTCCAATTGCCTTTTGGAAAAGCACCTTTGGACTAGGGCAGGGGTCCCCAACCCCAGTCCGTGGACCGGTACCGGGCTGCAGCATGCCAGCAACCGGTCCACACAAACAAGCAAAGCCCCATCCGTGGGATGCAGGCAGCACACAAAACTACACACTCTCCGGCCCACGGAAAAACCTCTCTCCATGGAACTGGTCCCTGGTGCCCAAAAGGTTGGGGACCTCTGGACTAGGGAATCTTTTGTTCCTCTGTTTTCCAATGGCAGAAAATTCTCCCCCCCCCCCCAAAAAAAAAAAATAATGACTCCTTTACAGAACTGGTGACCTTTCTTATAAAGCAAATAGCATGGGAAAAAAAGACTTGCCTTCCATGGGGTTATCATTTATACTTATTATAACTGATAAAGCAAACTAACCGATAGTATTCAGTATTCCCAGACCTCGGTAAGTGTTTTGGGGACCCCTTTCAAGAGCCATCCAGGACAAC
>NW_015392642.1:0-2970 GCF_001527695.2 Protobothrops mucrosquamatus
GGGGTCCTGTAGAAGTCACTGTGATGTCATACCATGTGTGATCATCTCTTTCTAATATCTGAGAAGGTCCATGGAGGGTGGTGGTGGTGGTGGCTTCATAAGATGTCCCAACTCTAGGCTACCTCAACAAGAGATGCTTCATTTGAGCATCCTGGATGAGAAGATCTCTCTCTTCCTGGGTGCTCTCTGAACTTGGATGCTTTCTTGCAGACGTCTTATGACCCAACTAGGGAACATCATCAGTGCTAGCTATGTTTTCAGGCTCTGAACAGACGCTAGAAGAAGGCCAGCCTGTTTGAATGAATTGAAGAGAGGGGGTTGTACAAGTTGCGTTTGAATCTTGCCTTGTCCTAACAGGCAGAGCATAAGAATTGAATCAATGCACAAATGTCGCCGAGTATAGAATCTCTGTCCTTTGTGCAATGGCGACATGATGTGTGTGACATCACCATGGCACGCTTGTGCACATACACACACGCACACACGCACACACCCCAGATATCTGTAGCATTGAGTATTTGGGCTTTTCTCTTCTGCTTTGGCCCAATCAGCTGCTGTTGGGTCCGGAAGTAGAGCTAGTCACCGAAATGCAGATATTGCTCAACTTAATGAATGCAATCGGACCCCACATTTCCATTGCTAAGTTGCTCAGTGAGTTTTGCCGTGTTTTACGAGCCCCCCCCTTGCCACAGTTGTTTTGCGGGCTTCGAGCGAACCAAGTCAGTGGGGAAGCCGGCTTCACTTAACAACTGGGGTCCCCGTCTGAACCCCCACAGCGATTCACTTAACAAGCCAGGTCGTGGAAGGATGCTTCACAGCCATCTTGATCAGCCACAGAAGTTTTGGCCTCACCTGTGGTCGTAATTCGAGGACTACCTGTGTTCTGGGTTTTTTTTCCCCTCTGCCAGTGTTCTCTCCCAGCCTAAGTGAGTCCTTGTTCAGCTCCCAAGGAGCTTTTATTATTCACAGACCTGAGTCCATGTCCAAGACAAACAAACACAGTCCACAGAAACTCGATTCCTCAACACGAACGGTTGCCTTCGGCCACCAGCACCTCCCACACCTTCCCTTTTATTATGCAGCCCAGGCGTGGCTTCCTAATGCCATCTCCTTTGCCTTTGGAGCCGCCCCATTGCATCCCTTTGCCCTACTCCAGTGGCGAACGTATGGCACGTGTGCCAGAGGCGGGACTCAGAGCCCTCTCTGTGGGCACGCGTGCCATACTCCGGAGATGGCAACCGTCTCTCTTCAACCAGCTGCCCGCTAACTCACCGAGGTCCCACGTGGTCGGATGCATCCCAGCATGGCTGGTTTCCCTCCCCCCCCGTCCCATCCCTCCTGGCCTCGCATGCTCTCCTTTTCCCCGGCATGACCCACTGCATCGCCTCCTCAGCTGTCGGCCATCCATCCGGCTCAGAGGCGGCTTCTCTGAACTGCTAGCGGCGGGCTGCGGAGCCCCAGAGTGCGGCGGTCGAGGGGCCGGCAGGCTGTGGCTGCTGACGGACACTGTCGGCCCCCATGCGCTCGCTGGCCTCTGTGTGCGGGGGCCGATGGTGTCAGGTAGCAGCCGCCCCGGCCCCTGCCTCGCCTTGCCCTGCGACAATGGCACCCCTGCCTCGCCTTGCCTCGCCTCACCCCGCAGGACGAGCCTTCTGCCCACCGCCCCACCTGCCAGAGACCCCCTGGATCTCCCCCACCCCTGCCTGGCCCCCATAGGCATCCCTCCCCATGAGCAACATCGAGGTGACCACGCCCACCTTGGCCACACCCACCCAGTCTGCCATGACCACCACAGCCACGCCCACCCAGTGGACCACACCCACCTGGCACCCGGCGATAAATAAGTGGGTTTTGGGTTGCACTTTGGGCCCTCGGTCTCTAAAAGGTTCGCCATCACTGCCCTACTCTCTTTGCCTGCCGGCGCTTTCATGCATCTGGGATTTGTCCCAGCTGTTCTTCAGCACAGCTGTGTCTCAGCCTGAGCGTGAATAGAGGGGCCGGGCTCCTCATCCGACTGTAAGTCTTGGAACTCTTCAGAGCCTTCCTCTGACTCTGATGTCACTCCAGGCCTCCCCCTCCTCCTCCGAGTCCTCGGACTCAGCTGCCGGGTCCACTGGCTGGCGAGCAATCACAACAACCAGCCTTATAAGGAGGGTTTGTAAAGGTGGGGTTGCAGACAAACTCTCTCCTGGGTTTTTGTTCCTCATTGCCCAGGATTGGCGCAGGATGTTAATTGTGACAAGGATGCAACCTGCCCTTTCCAGACAAGACCCCTGTTTCACAACTGATGCAAAGGGGGGGGGAGAGAAATGAGCAAAAAGCATAATTTTCGCCTTTTATCTCCGGGTTTGTTTTTTTTCCCCTGGAAAGCTGTGTCTTTCTATACAGGAGTGTGTCAGGTGCGTGGAAGAGAGAGAGGGTGGATAAAAAAAAAATGCTGACTTTTTTGACCTACTTGGACCCACATCCCGGGCCTTCCTGCTTCCCCCTAAAACAAGGGCCGATTTGAATATTTTGAGGAAAGCCGAGCGGCTGCAGCTGAAAAATGCATTTATCAAAATTGGGTCGCACGTGCTAAACGTAGCTGCTTTGTGTGTGTGTGTGTGTTTCCCTCCACACAACTTCTACCTCAGGGGTAGGCAACCTGGGCTCTTTTATGACTGGTGGACTTCAACTCCCAGAATTCCTGAGCCAGCCATGCTGAGGGGAAAGGGAGAGGTTTCCAAGCTGAGCCGCGCTGGCTCAGGAATTCTGGGAGGTGAAGTCCACGAGTCATAAAAGAGCCAAGGTTGCCTACCCCTGTCCTAAGTCCTCCTGTTCTAAGCAGTGAGCCTCCTAGACTAGGGGTAGGCAACCTTGGCTCTTTTATGACTGGTGGACTTCAACTCCCAGAATTCTTGAGCCAGCCATGCTGAGGGGAAAGGGAGAGGTTTCCAAGCTGAGCCAGGCTGGCTCAGGAATTCTGGGAGT
>NW_015392642.1:3265-7421 GCF_001527695.2 Protobothrops mucrosquamatus
CTGGCTCAGGAATTCTGGGAGTTGAAGTCCACCAGTCATAAAGCGGCCTAGGCCAGGGGTAGGCAACCTTGGCTCTTTTATGACTGGTGGACTTCAACTCCCAGAATTCCTGAGCCAGCCACGCTGAGGGGAAAGGGAGAGGTTTCCAAGCTGAGTCATGCTGGCTCAGGAATTCTGGGAGTTGAAGTCCACCAGTCATGAAGGGGGGGCCATAGTTTCCTCCATGCTGGCTCAGGAATTCTGGGAGTTGAAGTCCAAGAGTCATAAAAGAGCCAAGGTTGCCTACCCTGGTCTATCCCAAGCCAAATCAAGGTTAAAGCTAACCATGCGTAGCCTATAAATAGTAAATTGCAACCGGGAGGAAGGAAATGAGGACCGAAGGCACGCTTGCCAGCGTGTCTCTGCGCAGACACACAAACGCACGTGTTCTCCTCCTCCTGGGCCCCCACCTCTTGGTGCCGATCTGGGGAAGGGGTTAAATTAATCACAGTTAGCTTAAGTTAAACCACAGTTAGGGAGGCGAGGAATCGGGGAATCAGCTGGCTACCAGGCAGTCCTCGACTTTACGACCACAACGGAGCCCCCCCCCCCAATATCTGCCATTACATGAGACATTTGTTGAGTTTTGCCCCAGTTGACGATCTTTCTCTCCACGGTCGTTAAAATGAATCACTGATCAGTTAATAACCTGGTTGTTAAGTGAATCTAGCTTCCCCATTGACTGCTTATCAGGAGGTCACGTGACCCCGGGACCCAGCAACGGTCGTAAGTAGGAACCAGCTGCCCAGCATCTGAATTTGGATTGTGTGACCGTGCCGGAGGCTGCAAAAGTCGTAACTGTGGAAAAAAAAACGGTCATAAGTTTCTTTTTTCCACGCCGTTGTAACTTTGAACGGTCACTAAGGGAACTGTTGTAAGATTAGGACTGCCTGTGCTGAGTGTGTTGTGTGGCTCGGCACCGCCTCTGTTGATGGCTGTCCATCAACGGGGGTACCAATTTTGCAATCCGAGTAGAGGTAATCCTTGTTTTATGACCACGATTGAGGCTAGGATTCCTGTCACTAAGCGAGGCAGTTGTTCAGGGAGTTACAGGTAGTCCTTGACTTATGACTTTAATTGGGGCTGGAACTTCCGTCACTAAGCAAGACGGTTGTTCAGCGAGTTGCAGGCAGTCCTCGACTTAATGACCACAATTGGAACTGGAATGACTGTCACTAAGTGAAGCAGTTGTTAAGTGAGTCACAAGCAGTCCTTGAATTAATGACCACAATGGGAACTGGAATGACTGTCACTAAGCAAAGCAGTTGTTAAGTGAGCTGCAGGAAGTCCTCAACTTAATGACCACAATTGGAACTGGCATGGCCGTCACTAAGTGAAGCAGATGTTAAGTGAGTCACAAATAGTCTTTGACTTACAACCACGATTGGGACTGGAACTTCGGTCCCTAAGCAAGGCAGTTCAGTGAGTGGCAGGCAGTCCTCGATGTAATGACCACAATTGGAACTGGAATGACCGTCACTAAGTGAAGCAGTTGTTAAGTGAGTCACAAATAGTCTTCAACTTATGACCTTGACTGGGACTGGAACTTCCGTCGCTAAGCAAGGCGGTTGTTAATCGAGTGACGGATTGAATCTCGACCAGGTGAGCACGGGGATGCTGCAACGGTCGTTAAGGGCGAAAAATGGTCATAAGTCTCTTTTTTCCCACGCCGTTGTCATTGCGGTCACTAAATGAACTGTTGAAACTATGGGCAGTCCTGGACTCGCCCCAGTTAGTGACCATTTGCAGTGCCAACGGGATTGGAAAAGTAATTTTTCAATCCATTTTTCACCCTGGCGGCCATTGCAAGCCTCCCTGCGCTCACCGGATCAAAATTCATGACTCGTACTTACGACGGTTGCAGCGTCCCGGTGTGTGGGTGTGTGTCACACGATTCCCCTTTCGCGACCGTCTGAGAAGCAAAGTCACCGGGCAAGCCAGTTTCGCTTAACGACCGTGTGACGTAACTTAACCATTTCATCCATTCACTTCCTGACGGTGGCGACGAAGATCTTAAAAATGGGGCAAAACTCGCTTAGCAAATGTTCTCCCTTACTGACGGAAATGTTGGGTCCGATGGTGGTCATAAGTCAAGGACTACCTGTCGACCATTGGGTAATCAAGCAGGTGTTCCTCGTGGCTTGGAGCAGGGCTTTTCAACCTTTTCACCCATTGTGCCACTTTTAGGATATGGCAACATCCAAGTACCACCAGTCGCCTAGCAAGGTGTCAAAAACTTGATGACCCCCAAAAAAAAAGAAGGAAAAAAGTGATGAAGTACAGGTAGTCCTCGACTTACAACAGTTCGCTTAGCGACTGTTCGAAGTTACAATGGCACTGAAAAAAGTGCCCCCCCCAAGCCACAGCCGAGCAAGACACCTGCCTGCCCGCCTGGCGGCGCTCTTCCTCCTGTCCGCGGTTTTCATTGTTGTGAGCATTTCTGTTGAGGATTGGCAGCGGGGGTGGGGTGGGGGTGGGTGTTTAGTTTTTATTCCCCCCGTCTGCTGGGTGGTTGCAGCAGGTTTTGGTCACTTCACATGACCCTGGGACACTGTGACCGTCATAAATACGAATCAGTTGCCAAGCATCGGAATGTAAATCACAAGACCCTGGAGAGGCTGCAACATTCCAGCTGATCGGCGCTTCTTCTGGGCTCAGCGGAAGCGCCAGGATCAGCGCCGAGCTCCAGCTGGATCCTGGTGCTTCCACTGAGCCCTGATAGCCCCGAAGAAGCACCGATCAGCTGGATCGTGGCGCTGATCCTGGCGCTTCCGCTGAGCCCTGACAGCCCTGCAGCTCCACTCATCTCTCGCTCAGGCTTGTGCGGTGCTGCCACCGGTTCAGCTCATTCCCCTCCCCCGCTACCACTTTTCTAGGATGGTCGCGTACCACCTGCCAGGTGCCCATGTACCACAGGTGGTACCCGTACCACTGGTTGAAAAGCCCTGGCTTGGAAGTCCTCTCCGGGCCAAGGCTAATCATCCCTTCGCTTGTGGTCCCAGACCGTTAGCCGTAATTCTCCTGGATTTGAAGTTCGTGGCCATTGAGGAGCAGGCAGAAGGAAGAAGGAAGAGTTGGCCAAGGGTTGACTTGATGGAACTCCAGAGAAAGTTGCTAGGATGGGATCTTCTCCGAACAGCGTCTCGGCCCCACAGGGGTCCTTCTTGAGTAGGGACGTCAGGAAGATGCTCAAGACAGATGGGAAGAAGGTCTCGGACCTCTTGTCTACTGTCCTCCAGCTCATGGTTGTCCCCTGGTTGATGTTTCAGGAGGCCACTGGACTTCCTTGTTCGTCTTTGAAGACGTTTCGCTTCTCCTCCAAGAAGCTTCTTCAGCTCTGACCGGATGGTGGGGGAATTTATACGCCTCGTGGACAGCCGGTCATTTGCCTCCTTTGGGAGAGTCGTTGAGGCCACTTGGAGGTTTATCCAAGTCCACATTCTGGACAGCTGGGTTGAAAGAGGGGGTCAAAGAGGCCATCTGTGTCCAAATTGAACAGCCCTTTCTCAACAGAGGTTGAGGGATACGGCATCATCTATCTCCAGTCTACAACACAGAGAAGGCTCCACGCCCATTTGCACCACTCAGGTGACCCTGAAGACACAGATAAACCTCCAGGTGGCCTCAACGACTCTCCAAAAGGATGCAAATGACCGGCTTTCTGTAAGGAGTATAAATCCTTCCCTTCCCCACCATCCATCCAGAGCCGAAGAAGCTTCTTGGATGAGAAGCGAAACATCTTCAAAGGAAAAACAAGAAAGTCCAGTTGCGTCTTGAAGAAGCACCTTTGGGACGTGGGACCTCTCACACAGGACACCTCTTCTGGTTGCGTGGCTTCTTCTCGGTCAACTGCTTGGGTCTCTCCTCTTAGCCTCTTCCTGTTGGGGTGGCCGCTCATGAACTGTCTGTGCTCTGACTTTTTTTTTTTCTTCTCTTTCTCTCTTCCTCTTCCTCTCTCCTTCCTCCCTTCTCTCTTGTAGGGGTGGCGGTAAGCACTTACGCCAAGTATTGTTACAGCAAGCTCCAGAAAGCAGCGTTGACGGGCGCCAAGAAGGTATCTTTCCACACACACACCCCTCTTTTGCGTTGTCCTTCGAGGTGGCCTCGGGAGATGGGA
>NW_015392642.1:7859-18709 GCF_001527695.2 Protobothrops mucrosquamatus
GAAGGAAGGAAGGAAGGAAGGAAGGACAGATTGTGGGGTCCTTGATGCTTCCTGAGCTGGGTGGTTTTCTTGGAGACATTTCACGACCCAACTAGGGAACATCATCAGTGCTAGATGGGAGTGGAGATTTGTGGAGAGGAGGAAGAGGAGGAGGAGGAGGAGGAGGAGGAGGAGGAGGAAGACTGTGGGGTCCTTGGTCCCCTCTGACCTTGGTGGTTTTCTTGCAGACGTTTCATGACCCAACTAGGGTTCGGTCCTAAGTGTGAAAAACAGCCATAAGTCACATTTTTACGTGCCGTTGTAACTTTGAACGGTCACTAAGCAAACTCTTGAAAGTCGAGGATTTACCTGCATATCCCTGTAATCACAAAGTTAGAAGAAGCTACTCTTTCCTGCATTAATAATAATAAAAAAGGGATGCAATTTTAACATGTGTGCGTGACGAGAGGAACGTGAGAACAGGACTCCTGGGTCCAGCTTGCTCCTTTGGGTAGACCTCACTCCCTCTGCTTCTAGTCTTAAGGGCCAAAGACTAGAGCGGTGGACCCTATTTGGGGGGGTGGGGGGTCAGGAGGCTGCCAGTATGAGCAGGGGATCAGTGGCTTTCTCCACGCCGTGGTTGGGTCCACGTTTGTGCTCTTCAACTTGAGATGGGTTTCAGGTCCTGGATGGGGGCGGCCTGGCCTGGTGTTTTCCTTCCACATCTGGAGTGGAGAAGCAAAGACGTGACGTTGGACAGTTTATCCAGTTGCAGGATCCAATCTGAGTCGGTCACCTGGACCAGACGTTCTTCCAAGGTTTTGGGGCTTATGCTTTAGTCCAAGGGTGGGGGAAGTACGGCCCCTTTAGGACCTGTGGCCGTCAACTCACTGGCATGGACCTGTGGCCTTCAACTCCCAGAATTCCTGAGCCAGGATGGACCTGTGGCCTTCAACTCCCAGAATTCCAGATCCAGCATGGACTGTGGACTTCACCTCCCAGAATTCCTGAGTCAGCATGGACCTGTGGACTTCAACTCCCAGAATTCCTGAGCTGGCATGGACCTATGGACTCCAACTCCCAGAATTCCTGAGTCAGCATGGACCTGTGGACTTCAACTCCCAGAATTCCTGAGCTGGCATGGACCTATGGACTCCAACTCCCAGAATTCCTGAGCCAGCATGGACCTGTGGCCTTCAACTCCCAGAATTCCTGAGCCAGCATGGACCTGTGGCCTTCGACTCCCAGAATTCCTGAGCCGGCACAGACCTGTGGCCTTCAACTCCCAGAATTCCTGAGCCAGCATGGACCTGTGGCCTTCAACTCCCAGAATTCCTGAGCTGGCACAGACCTGTGGCCTTCAACTCCCAGAATTCCTGAGCCAGCATGGACCTGTGGCCTTCAGCTCCCAGAATTCCTGAGCTGGCACAGACCTGTGGCCTTCAACTCCCAGAATTCCTGAGCCGGCATGGACCGGTGGACTTCAGCTCCCAGAATTCCTGAGCCAGCCATGCTGGCTCAGGAATTCTGGGAGTTGAAGTCCAAGGTCCTAAAGGAGCCATAGTTCCCCACCCCTGCTTTAGCCCATCTGTATTTACATTGTATTTACAGGTGTCTGGTTGTGTGTGGCTTTTAGTTGTCAATTAGTGTGTTGATGACCAGAAATGAACCTTTGTCAATCAATCGGAGTGCTGATTTATCACCAGCCTACCAGGTATTCAGCAGCTGGGGGCTCGGTGGCACAAGAAAACGACAACTACCAACTAATAGCTGCCCGTCAACATCCTAATTAACAACCAAAAGCTACACACAACCAGCAACCATATAAACACAATGAATAGAACACCCCAGTGCACATTTTCTGGAGATACAGAGACCTTTTCTGAAGATGGGCTTCAGCACACATCCGACAGCTCGGAGAACTAAACTTCTGATCCGGGTGTCTAACCACGACTGGATCCTGCAACATCATCCTGGGCCCGTATATTTATCTTCGTTCACGACTTCACCCAGTTAATACAAGCAAAGGAGTCCCACACACCAAGATCTGCTTGAAAGGTGGTTTAATGCAGGTGACCACAATGATAGTCCTAGAGAGAGGAGGACCAAGGACTAGAGCAGGGGACGCCAACTTTTCTGGTGGCCCAATGGGAGGGGCAGGCACCTTTATGTGCTCGTGCGCGCACACACAAAGGTGGCTTCGTGCATGCAAACGGGCCCCTGAGCATGCACGCTCCACAAATGGGGTGGTTAACGCTGGCGTGCAACTCAGCACCATTACACAGCTCACGGCTCGGCTAATGCCGGCTCGCGGCCGTGTTCGCAACGGCGAGAGGCTCGCGCCTCGGCTAGCGCCGGTGTGTGGTTTGCAACCTCGTGGCTCCACTAACGCCGGCGCGCAGCTCGCGCCTCGGCTAGCACCGACGCGAGGCTCGGGGCTCAGCTACCGCTGGCACAAGGGGGGGTTGAGCGCGCGCACACTAACCAGCTACTCACGTGGCCCGGTGTCTAAGAGGCCACGGCTCATAGGTTGCGGACCTCTGGACTTGAGGGAGAGCAGAGCCAGCGCCGAAAGTTCTGGCTTCTTGGAATTGTACCCTGTCAATCCATCACAAAGTTTGACATGCTCTTTCTTCTTCTGAAACTCTCTTCCCTTCTGTCTTCTCCACCACCTTTTATCTCCTACTCATTTGAGCTGATGACCTTCTGACCAGGAAGGTGGCCTCTGGTTAATGGGCTGCCTCCCAGCCGATGGACCCGCTCGGCCCGTTCTCCACCAAAGTCACACTGAGGCACAATGTGACATCCTTCGGTGTTTCCCCAGCAGATGGGTCTTCTTGCCCTTTGCCCATGGGGGGGGGGCAGCAGCCCATTCAGCCACTTCTTAAGTCTTGTGGTCATCGCCTTCGGCCTCCTGGGGCGTAGTCAGTCTGCCTCTCTGTGGCCAACATCTGGATTGCAGCGCAAAATGCTTTTGCCCGCTCCTTGCTTCCACACACACACCCCCCAGAGAGATGAGACAGGGTTAAAAGTTAGCTGGGAACATTATGGTTTGAGGCTGGATCCTGGCTGGATCCTGGTTTCTGAAGACGCCCTCATGGGTTTGTCAAGATGTTTGCTTGTTTAGGAAAATTTATATAGCCACTCAACTCACTCTCTATGACTCCAGGTGGCTTGTTGTTGTTAGTTGTGAAGTCGTGTCCGACCCATCGCGACCCCATGGACAACGTTCCTCCAGGCCTTCCTGTCCTCTACCATCTTCTAGAGTCCCTTTAAGCTCACGCCTACTGCTTCAGTGACTCCATCCAGCCCCCTCCTTCTCTGTCGTCCCCTTCTTCTCTTGCCCTCCATCTTTCCCAGCATTGGGCTCTTCTCCAGGGAGTCCTTCCTTCTCCTTAGGTGGCCAAAGTACTTGAGTTTCAACTTCAGGATCTGGCCTTCTAAAGAGCAGTCAGGGTTGATCTCCTCCAGGACTGACCGATTGGATCGCCTTGCAGTCCAGCGGACTCGCAGGAGTCTTCTCCAGCACCAGAGTTCAAAGGCCTCCATTCTTTTTAATTCCATATAAATTTAAATTTAAATTAAATTCCATTGAAGCTCACGCCTGCTGCTTCAGGGACTCCATCCAGCCACCTCCTTCTCTGTCGTCCCCTTCTTCTCTTGCCCTCCATCTTTCCCAGCATCAGGCTCTTCTCCAGGGAGTCCTTCCTTCTCATGAGGTAGCCAAAGTCCTTGAGTCTCCACTTCAGGATCTGGCCTTCTCAAGAGCAGTCGGGGTTGATCTCCTCCAGGACCGACCGGTTGGATCGCCTTGCAGTCCAGGGGACTCGCAGGAGTCTTCTCCAGCACCAGAGTTCAAAGGCCTCCATTCTTTGGCGCTCAGCCTTTCTTATGGTCCAGCTTCCACAGCCATACATTGCAACTGGGAAAACCATGGCCTTGACTACACGTACTTTTGTTGGCAGGGTGATGCCTCTGCTTTTAGTATGCTGTCTAGATTTGCCATAGTTTTCCTCCCCAGGAGCAAGCGTCTTTTAATTTCTTGGCTGCAGTCCCCATCTGAGGTGATCTTGGAGCCCAGGAAGATAAAATCTGTCCCTACCTCCATTTCTTCCCCATCTATTTGCCAGGAATTGAGAGGGCCGGATGCCATGATCTTGGGTTTCTTAATGTTGAGCTAAGTGGCTTACAAAGATAAAAAAAAATCTAATATAAAGTGATAAATAGCAATCACTCCTCACCACCCTGACGAAAGCAATTAATCAAAAGGAACCACTTGATGGGCTCCCTCCCACTCTGGGTTCCCCAGGCCCGTTGGGGGAACCAGGACCTTCAGGAACTTTGGGAAAGAGGGTCAAGGTGGGGGCCAAGTTGATCTCTGCAGGAATGTTGTGGCACAGTGAGGGACCCACCACGGAGAAGGCCCTTCTTCTGGATCCCAATGAATGGATCTCCTTAGGAGAGGGGACCCATAGCATTCCTTGCCTCTCTGCTCTCAGGTCAGGCAGATAGAAGACAGTCCACAATTAATGGGAACCTTTTATGACTTGTGGACTTCAACTCCCAGAATTCCTCCCAGGAATTCTGGGAGTTGAAGTCCACAAGTCATCAAAGGGCCAAGTTGGAAGAGCCCTGTCTTAAATCTAACAAACAAAATGGAGGCTGGCTGAGGAATTCTGGGAGTTGAAGTCCACGAGTCATAAAAGGGCCAAGTTGGAAGAGCCCTGTCTTAAATCTAACAAACAAAATGGAGGCTGGTTGAGGAATTCTGGGAGTTGAAGTCCACGAGTCATAAAAGAGCCAAGTTTGAAGAGCCCTGTCTTAAATCTAACAAACAAAATGGAGGCTGGCTGAGGAATTCTGGTAGTTGAAGTCCATGAGTCATAAAAGGGCCAAGTTGGAAGAGCCCTGTCTTAAATCTAACAAAATGGAGGCTGGCTGAGGAATTCTGGGAGTTGAAGTCCACGAGTCATAAAAGAGCCAAGGTTGCCTACCCCTGCCCTAGACCATTTCAGACAAATGGCTGTCCAGTCTCTTCTTAAAAGCTTCCAGAGTTGGAGCATTCACAACTTCTGGTGGCCAGCTGTTCCACTGAACCCAACCCAACTAGAACTCAGAACATTTATGGCTCTTCTTTTCATACGGTTCTGACCTACTACACTTAAAAGATGGTTCCTTCAGAGCTGGAAAAAGGCAGGAAAGCAACTTTGTCCTGGAGCGACTAGCGGCCGGCCTCAATCCACACATAAATGCACGCTTCTTCTGAACACATCCCGATCCCTCTTTCCATTGCCGGTCCTCCCCCCGTGGAGATCTAGTTCAGGTCTTTTCAACCTTTTCACCCACTGTGCCACTTTTAGGATAGGGCAACATCCGAGTACCACCAGTCGCCTAGCAAGGTGTCAAAAACTGGATGACCAAAAAAAAAAGGAAAAAAGTGATAAAGTACAGGTAGTCCTCGACTTACAACAGTTCGCTTAGTGACTGTTCGAAGTTACAATGGCACTGAAAAAAGTGCCCCCCGAGCCACAGCCGAGCAAGACATCTGCCTGCTCACCCCGTGGCGCTCTTCCTCCTGTCCGAGGTTTTCATCGTTGTGAGCATTTCTGTTGAGGATTGGCAGTGGGGGTGGGGTGGGGGGGGTTTGGTTTTTATTCCCCCCGTCTGCTGGGTGGTTGCAGCAGGTTTTGGTCGCTTCACACGACCCTGGGACACTGTGACCGTCATAAATATGAATCAGTTGCCAAACATCTGAATGTAAATCACAAGACCCTGGAGAGGCTGCAACATTCCAGCTGATCGGCGCTTCTTCTGGGCTCAGCAGAAGCGCCAGGATCAGCGCCAAGCTCCAGCTGGAGCCTGGCACTGATCCTGGCGCTTCCGCTGAGCCCTGACAGCCCCGAAGAAGTGCTGATCCTGGCGCTTCCGCTGAGCCCTGACAGCCCTGTAGCTCCGGACATCTCTCGCTCAGACTTGTGCGGTGCTGCCACCGGTTCAGCTCATTCCCCTCCCCTGCTACCCCTTTTCTAGGATGCTCGCGTACCACCTGCCAGGTGCCAATGTACCACAGGTGGTACCCGTACCACTGGTTGAAAAGCCTTGATCTAGTTCATCAGTTCCTTGGGTGGGTGGGTGGGGAACGGTGTTGGTGTCGGCGTTGCTAGTGACCGCGCCCCCAGATCCTGGGAGATCCGTCCCACCTGAGCTTGGTGACATCCAATTCATGCTGCCCTTGTCCCCCATGTGCTCCTTCCTTCAGGGCCTGAAGAAGCCGAACATCGAGGAGATCCGCCATGCCAAGAACGCCGTCTTCAACCCATCCATGTTTGGAAGCTCCCTGCAAGAAATCATGAACATGCAGAAGGAGAGGTACCCGGACAGCCAGCTCCCGTGGGTGCAGACCAGGCTGTCGGAAGAGGTCCTGGCGCTCAACGGAGACCAGACCGAGGGCATCTTCAGGTAATTCAGCCCTTTCTGTCTCTTTTTCATTTCTTCCACCTCTTTTTTTCTCAATCCTAATTCCGTACTCCAGAGTATTATTACTATTATTACTATTACTATTACTATTACTATTACTATTACTATTACTATTATTATTATTATTATTATTATTATTATTATTATTATTATTATTACTATTATTATTATAGTAAAGTTGGAAGAGACCTTTGATGTCATCTAGTCCAACTCTCTGCTCAGGCAGGAAACCCTACACCATTTCGGACAAATGGCTGTCCAGTCTCTTCTTAAAAACTTCCAGAGTTGGAGCATTCACCGCTTCTGGAGGCAGGTTGTTCCACTGGTTAATTGTTCTAACTGTCAGGAAGTTCTCCTTAGTTCTAGGTTGCTTCTCTCCTTGATGAGTTTACATCCATTGCTTCTTGTCCTGCCTTCAGGCGCTTTGGAGAATAGCTTGACTCCCTCTTCTTTGGGGCAGCCCCTGAGATACTGGAAGACTGCTATCATGTCCCCCCTCGTCCTTCTCTTCGTTAAACTAGACACCCAATTCCAGCCACCGTTCCTTGTATGTTTTAGCCTCCAGTCCCCTGATCATCTCTGTTGCTCTTCTCTGCAGTGTCTTCATTTCTCTGAGGAATTCCTTTCTTCTCTTCCGCAGAGTCCCTGGAGACATCGACGAAGTCAACGCCCTCAAACTGCAGGTGGATCAGTGGAAAATCCCCACCGGCTTGGAAGACCCCCACGTTCCCGGTGAGGGCAACTGCCGTGGAAGGACCTCTCCGTAGGACCTCCTGGTCTTTCTCCTCCTCCAGCAGGATCTGGCCCTGGGCAAGGATGGAGAAGCCATTTTGGGGGGGGTTTGGATCCCTTGAATAAGGGGAACGATTCCCCCCCTTTTTTGGCTTATAAACTGGGTAGCTAAAAGATACATGAAAAGGCACGGCTCTCTTATTTAATTCATAAACCGATTGAATATACACCCTGCAGGTAATACGGGCGGGAAATATTGGTTAATATGTATTTTTTTTCCCGACGCAGGTAATTGCTCGACTTATCGACCAGAATTGAGTCCAAAATTTCCATAGAATAGAATAATAAGAATAGAATAGGATAGAATAGAATAGAATAGAATAGAATAGAATAGAATAGAATAGAATAGAATAGAATAGAAAATATGGAATGGAATGGAATAGAATAGAATAGAATAGAATAGAATAGAATAGAATAGAATAGAATAGAATAGAATAGAATAGAATAGAATAGAATTGGATCTTGGAGGTCTTCTAGTCCAGCCCTCTGCTCAAGCAGGAGAACCTATACTGTCCCAGACAGGACGGTATAGAATACGGTATAGAATATGGAATAAATAGAATAGAAAATATGGAATAGAATAGAATAGAATAGAATAGAATAGAAAATATGGAATGGAATGGAATGGATAGAGCTGGAAGACACCTGGGAGGTCTTCCAGCCCAACCCCTACTCAAGCAGAAAGGAATAGAATAGAATAGAATAGAATGCAATGCAATGCAATACAATAATACAATACAATACAGCTGGAAGGGACCTTGGAGGTCTTCTAGTCCAGCCCCCTGCTCAGGCAGGTAACCGTATACCATTCGGACAAATGGCTGTCCAGTTTCTTCTTAAAAACTTCCAGTGTTGGAGCATTCACCACTTCTGGAGGCAGGTTGTTCCACTGGTTAATTGTTCTCACTGTCAGGAAGTTTCTCCTTAGTTCCAGGTTGCTTCTCTCCTTGATCAGTTTCCATCCGTTGCTTCTTGTCCTGCCTTCAGGGGCTTTGGAGAATAGCTTGACTCCCTCTTCTTTGGGGCAGCCCCTGAGATACTGGCACACTGCTATCATGTCCCCCATGTACCCAATTCCAGCAACTGGGTATCATGTACCCAACATGGGTATCATGTACCCAATTCCAGCAACCGTTCCTTATATGTTTTAGCCTCCAGTCCCCTAATCATCTTTGTTGCTCTTCTCTGCACTCTTCCTAGAGTCTCAACATCTTTTTTACATTGTGGTGACCAAAACTGGATGCCGTATTCCAAGTGTGGCCTTACCAAGGCATTGTAAAGTGGTATTAACACTTCCACTTTACAATGCCTTAATAAGGCCACACTTGGGATATATAAAATCAGAGTTTCAAATTATTTCCCCCCCTCCCCCCGAAGTCTTTTTCCCATTAGACCCAGAAGGAAAGTTTCATGTTGGATCTTCTGGGACCTTCCTGACTCCTGACTTTTCTCCGTGCAGCCTCCTTGCTGAAGCTCTGGTATCGCGAACTCGAGGAGCCCCTGATCCCCCACGATTTTTACGAACAGTGCATCACCCACTACGAGAATCCTGAAGCTGCCATCGCCGTCATCCACTCCCTGCCGAGGATCAACAAGATGGTGCTTTGCTACCTCATCCGCTTCCTCCAGGTAAGGCAGCGCCCAGAGTCCAGCGTACGGAGGGTGGGGACGTGTCCCCTTGACCACACCTGGGCTGAGAACGCACACCTGGAAGCTAAGCGTGATCCAAAACGTGCCTCCTGTAAACTCGTCATGCCCAGAGGGATGGGGTTGGTCCGGCTTTCTCCACCTACACAGTCGCGTGAGGCTGGAGCATGCGGAGTCCTCCGAGGAGTATGAAAGATGCCTTGAAAAAGACGGGATGTAAAGCGGGGAATAATACGTTGGAAGGGACCTTGGAGGTCCTCTAGTCCAGTCCCCTGCTCAAACAAAAGGCTTTATGCCATTGATGATACCAACAGCACTTAGACTTATATACCGCTTTACAATGCTTGACAGCCCCTCTCTAAGCGGTTTACAGTGTCAGCCTATTGTCCCCCAACAATCTGGGTCCTCATTTTACCGACCTCGGAAGGACGGAAGGCTGAGTCAACCTTGAACTTTGTCAAGATTATTATTATTATTATTATTATTAATTTAATTTATATACCGCCCTTCTCCCGCAGGACTCAGGGCGGTGCACAGCGTATTAAAAACAGTACAAATACAAAGCATAAAAATACAAACCCCTGTAAAACCAGATTAAAAAACCGAATATTAGAAGCTGTGTCTCTATTTAAAATTATTTTTAAAATCACCCTAAATANCTTCCTTCCTTCCTTCCTTCCTTCCTTCCCAAGCAATAGTTGCAGCCCCCTCTAAGTGGTTTACAGAGTCAGTCCTTTGCCTCCCCAACAATCTGGGTCCTCATTTTTCCCCACTTCGGAAGGCTGAGTCAACCTTGAGTTGGTGAGAATCGAACTGCCGGCACCCGGCAGTCAGCAGAGTTAGCCTGCAGTAATGCATTCTGACCATTCTAACCACCAGGGCTTTTGATGACGATGACGATGGAAAATAACAGAATAATATAGTGGGAAGGGGCCTTGGAGGTCTTCTAGTCCAGCCCCCTGCTCAAGCAGGAGAACCTATACCATCTCAGACAGATGATTGTCTAGCCTCTTCTTAAAGATCTCCAGTGATGGAGCGCCCACGATTTCTGGTGGCCAGCTGTTCCACTGGTTGATTGTCCTCACTGTTAACGAAGTTTCTCCTTAGTTCCAGGTTGCTTCATAACTAAGGCAGAATATCGACAGAGTTTCTAAAGTCTTTTCCTTCCCTGGAAAAGTTGGGATATGTTCAGAAATGTATTTGCCTTGAAAACATCTCACCTTGAACTGTATAGCACAGTCAAACATCAACACAGGAAATGCCTTATGGCATTTTATCTTATGTCATAAACTGTTTTATGATCATGTTAATGTCATAAAGTGCTGCCAAATTTCAGTTACACAGGAATTCATAGGATACCTGGATTTTGGATGCATTCTGTATCCATTTGGGAGTAACTTGGTTCAAAAACTGTTTTGAGGGGCTGCCACAAAGAAAAGGGGGTCCACCTCTTTTCCAAAGCACCTGAAGGCTGGACCAGAAACAACGGATGGAAACTAATCAAGGAGAGAAGCAACCTGGAATTAAGGAGAAACTTCGTTAACAGTGAGGACAATTAACCAGTGGAACAGCTTGCCACCAGAAGTTGTGGGTGCTCCATCACTGGAGGCTTTAAAGAAGAGACTGGACGGCCACTTGTCTGAAATGGTATAGAATCTCCTGCTTGAGCAGGGGGCTGGACTAGAGGATCTCCAAGGTCCCTTCCAGCTCTATTCTGATTCCGTTGCTCTACGGTGCACCCATTTGTCCAGTTAAAGAGAACAAGGCTTTTCGTAATATATCGAGTTTTATCAGCTGTGTGTTGTGCCCTACAGAGTAACCCACACCTCTTCCCTTCTTCTCCCTCGCCAGGTGTTTGTGCAGCCGGGCAACGTGGCCATCACCAAGATGGACGTCAACAACCTCGCCATGGTGATGGCCCCCAACTGCCTGCGCTGCCAGTCGGACGACCCACG
>NW_015392643.1:0-1357 GCF_001527695.2 Protobothrops mucrosquamatus
AGATTACATTTGTTCCGCCATACATAGTTCTATTTTCTTTCTCAAGGTTTTAGCTTTATATTATCTTATCTGATACCATCTGTTCTATAATATAACAAGCATTACCTTTTAAAACTCTTATTTGGTCTGAATTGTTTATTTCAATACTCCTCTTCTCTGACCAACCCTATCCAATCATACATGCGTGTGTGTGTGTGTGTGTGTGATAAGTCTATTATACACTGGAGTTTAAAGATGGGTGGAATAGACAAAGGACATTTACAGTTCCTCTTTTTTCTTCTCTGTGGGCTGCCACTCTGTGTCTTACAAGGGATGACTGCTTTCACACCAAGCCTTTCAGGGAATTTGCCACATTTGAAGTCTCATTGCAGGCCCACCTTTGGTAGACCAGCCAATTGGATCTCATCTTGCTGTGTTTTATTTTTTTCATTCAACTTTCATTAAAGAAGACTATGGGTCTTCTTTGATAGTGTCCCTGGGCCTCGAAACAACTCTTGTCACTGCTCTGAGCTTCAGAGTATTTGTCAGCATCCTTGGACTGCATACAATTGTGGTGTCTGGCATTCTGGGGCTCTAGATGCCAGCACTGAGGAAAAGAGGGATGTGGCTGCTTCTACTGCTATATGTCTTTATTTTTACAATTATATTATCCATGCAAGGACAGAAGAAACATTTTGTTCACCAACAGCAAAAAAATAGATATAATTCAAGGCAGAATTCAAGAGTACTTCATTAAGAAAATGTAAAGTCTACTGGCTATATTATAGAATCAACAAATTGCTTGACTGATGTTTTACAAAACTGAATGAATTTTCAATCAATCAGAATAGAGCTGGAAGGGACCTTGGAGGTCTTCCAGACCAACCCCTTATTCAAGCAGGAGACCCTATACCAGGGCTTTTCAACCTTTTCACCCATTGTATCACTTTTTCAGATATGGCAATATCTGAGTACCACCAGTCACCTAGCAAGGTGTCAAAAACTTGATGACCAAAAAAAAAAAAAAGTGATAAAGTACAGGTAGTCCTCGACTTACAACAGTTTGCTTAATGACTGTTCGAAGTTACAATGGCACTGAAAAAAGTGTCCCCCAAGCCACAGCCGAGCAAGATACTTGCCTGCCTACCCAGCAGCGCTCTTCCCCCTGTCCGAGGTTTTCATTGTTGTGAGCATTTCTGTTGAGGATTGGTAGCGGAGGTGGGGTGGGGGCGTTGGTTTTTATTCCCCCTGTCTGCTGGGTGGTTGCAGCAGGTTTTGGTCACTTCACATGACCCTGGGACACTGTGACCGTCATAAATATGAATCAGTTGCCAAGCATCTGAATGTAAATCACAAGATCCTGGAGATGCTGCAACAT
>NW_015392643.1:3438-21929 GCF_001527695.2 Protobothrops mucrosquamatus
CCGGAACGCGGCGGAACCGCGTTCCGGCACCTTTTTCCGGGCCGGCCGCACCGGAAATAGCCCCTCCCACACCGGAAATAGCCCCTCCCAAATTTTACTTGCATTCCTGTTCTCTAAAGGGGCGGTCCTAGGGTTTGATGAGGGCGTGGCCAGGTTTGAGTTCCGCCACCTTTTCTCCGAGAAAAAAAGCCCTGGTAAGTACTAATCTTTAGCTATTATCTTTGGCATTCCAATTAACAATTAATACAACATAAAAGGATTGCTAGAAGATATGTATTTCTTAACACACCAAATAATCAACTGCTGCATATTTAATCCATGAACCTTCAACATATGAATGTTTAACCAACTATTTCAAATCTAGTTAGATATTTTAAATCAGATACATTGTAGGACCCAAATTCTAACTTATTTCACTGATGCTTAGGGAGCTTGACCCTAGGACAGCTATGATTTTTTTCCCCTGATAGAAAAGGTGTTAATAAAGAAAGAATATAAAATAAGCCATCAGACAATTTTCAAGTGATGCTTACAATTCAGTGACAAATGAGAAATTAGTTAAACATTATCTTTAGACCCAAATAGTATAAGGAAGAAAAAGTAAAATTTAGAAGGTTACTTGAAGGTGTTGCAGTAATTTTCTCACATTCTTTTGATCTATTTATTTTGCAATTTCATCTTAGTACATTATTTAAAAAATATTGGCTAGCACCATGCAAGTGTGCATAAAACATTATTTTTATATTACCAGCATTAGTTGGTACCAGCCTTAACCATATTTCAATCTTAATATTAAATCTTCACACTTCCTTGTTAATAGTTAATGTTCTATGGAATATTTTTTAATTAATTATGGTTTGTTTTGAAATTATTCTATTTCCTGTCACATACGAATACACGCTCTTTATGATGAACGCTCACAATAGGAATCAAATTTAATACTTTAAACTTCAAGATTGATTACTACACTTTTTATATCTCAGTGGAATGCAAAATTGTAATAATGATCTGAAGGACGGTGTAAACAGTGCATTAATTACCTTTACAGATGATACTAAATTAAGAGCTGCTTGACTCATCAGTGAGAAATAAAAAAAAAGAAAGGGATCTATGAAAGTGAGAAATAAAGTAAGAGCATGAAATAATGCAAATCAGTTTGGAAAGCTGAAGGGAAAAAAATGCATTGAAGAAATAGTAATCCAAAGCACAAATATGTTCAATAACTATAACATTTATTCAACGTAGAAACATAACATCTGAAAATGCATGGAAACTTGATATGCATTTATTCTTTTAAAGTGATCTTCAATGCCAATCAGGTGATTCTGGATATGTTTTGCATGTTTCTTGCTTAATGAAAGTTTTTTCTTCATATGGTAGTAAAAGACTATGCCTAGACTATTCAGGCAGCTGTGGGTATGTCATTATCAAGAGGCCATCAAAAGTTGGAAAGGATTCAAAGAAGGTCAGTATAAGTGATTAAGCAGCTGGGAGAAATGATTTATGAGGGAGATTAAAAGGACATAAATGTTCCACATATATACCATGTAGCAAAATTATGACTAAATTATGATCTGCAATGCAGGTACTCCTGAGACCCACCTAAAGATTATAGATTATACATTCCAGGTTTTATGGCAAAATACTCTGGCTTCTTATGATTTTCCCACATTCAATCAAAACAAACTGCATGATCACACATATAGTATCCTTCTCCTGTCAGTGGTATACAATGAGGCAAAACATCAACCTATGGCCATTCAGGAAAATATTTGTATAATATTCCATCATTTACAAATTTACCATTACTTAGAGTCAGAAGTAAAGAGTATATATAGCAGACATGTCAAACTCGTGATGTCACGTGATGTCGCGCAACGTAGCGGGCCGGTTTTGCCATTGCTGGCAATGGGGTGGGCGTGGCTTCTGGATGATGCATCCGGCCCCGCGGACCAGCAGTTTGACACTCTTGATATATAGCATGGATCACCCTCTCTAATACTCCAAGATAAACACACGTACACTTTCTTTGTATTTTAAGAAATTGCCTTCTTCATAGCATATGTGAGGAAATAATCAACATGCATAAAACAACACATATTAATGCTACGTTATGTAAAAGTCTCCTTTATGTTGTATTTGATTTCAGGTGATTATATGAATATGTCCATGTTACTTCCTAGGCAACAATACTGAAGTAGTCTCCCATTCCTCAGTCTGTTCTACAGCTCTGGGATCTCTTGGTTGTCTCCCATACAATGACTAAATAGTCTGACTCTGTTTAGCTTTTTGTTTTGTTTATTAGATCTATATGACTTTTCCTTTAGCAGTTCGAAGTCTTGTTTAGATCATTCAAGGTGAGATATTTTTATCTGCTGTGGGAAATACCACCACCTTACATGTTTAAATACAAAATACAAGTAGAATCAATTTGCAGTATTATTAGGACATATCAGTCATGTACAGTTGGTCTACTCCTGCCTCATTCTTTGTGATATGCTACTTTCTAGAGGGTTATAAAATACTTACATTTATCAAAAATGTTGTCCAAGGAATCAGGAAGGATGAAATGGGGAAAGCTGTCTTAATCTGTTTCCCATTCAAAAACTGTGTCTTTAGAAAATCCAGATAAAGAGGGCTTGTATGGGGGATACAAAGGACTATGCAATTGTGGAGCTGGTTGGTGCCATGAGAGCTCTCCCTTCACTTCCATTGAAAAAATTTAATAGGGTTAAATTGCCTTCTTGGAAATTTTCTTATCTCTTTGTTTTATATTATATTATGTTTTATATTATTATAGTTGTTATTATTATATGTCATGTTGTTATGTTATGTTATGTTATGTTATATATTTATTATATTATATTATATTTGTTATATTATATTTATCATATTTATTATATTATATTTATTGTATTTATTATATTATATTTATTGTATTTATTATATTATATTGTATTTATTATTGTTATGTTTTATGATTTTTTAAATTTTAATTAAATTAATTGTAACATTTTAATTTTATATATTGTATATTTATATAATGTTATATTATTTATATAAATAAATATATAGATAATTCTAAACCTCAGATATGAGGAAAAGATATACATAAGTGTCTCCAATCACACAGAGAACTATGCAGTGGAGAGATTTACCTGAATTATGGTTTAAGCCCTGTATTTTAATGCACAATTAAACAGATTCATATTATATAATTATACCAATTTATCCCATTTCAATGTGAGATAATAATTTCACCATAGACATCCTTTTTAGAATTAGCTTATATTTTTTATAGGTTTTTGATTCTAGCATCAATAGAATGTTAGATCAACATCCCATCTTGTTTAATGTTTACTATTTAGCACTGATAGCTAAAACAAAGTTACCTTTAAAAAAGATCTTCAACTATTTGGAAAAATGTAGGATTTTCTCAATGCTAGGAATATTGCACACTAAAGAAAAAAAATAGCATGGACAGAGCTAAATCAGAGACCATACTGGTATAGGTGTGTAGTCCATTCATTCAATAATCAGAATATTGACAGCTTGGGAGAAAGATATTTATAATTTCAGTCCCTGGCTTAGCTTTGTAATTAATGTTCACCATCCAAGGTATTCGCCAAATCATGTCTTATTTATCATTGTTCCATACAATGATATTATACAATAGCCTGCTGATTTTATTGTATGAACTATAAATTTTGCTCCATTTCTTTTATGCATTTGCTTTAGTGTTTTTATTTTTGTTACTATCTACATTTATGGTTTTTTATATGGTTTATGAGAAAACCTGATTTTTCTCCAATAACTAGAAAGACAGACAACAGATAGATATTCTGCATCTAAGAAAAAGTATACTCCTTTTTCTAAGTCTTCACTTATACTGTAACTTGTACTCTATTTAGGAAAATAAGTCAATGCCCATTTTGGTGCAAAGAAAGCTGCCTTCTTCACAATCTTGGTGCAAAATATCACTGTCAACAAATTATACTCCAAAACATCATTCCAGACAAGTGGCTGTCCAGTCTCTTCTTAAAAGCTTCCTGTGATAGAGCAAACACAATTTCTGAATGCAAGCTGTTCCACTGGTTAATTGTTCTCACAGTTAGGAGATTTCTCCTTAGTTCTAGGTTGCTTCTCTCCTTGATTAGTTTCCATTCATTGTTTCTTATCTTGCCTTCTGGTGCTTTGGAAAATAGGTTGACATCCTCTTCTTTATGGCATATATATAATTGGAAAATTTAGACTTAGCAATATTTCCAGGATTCCCAACATTGTTGACTCTTAGTGACTGCCTAGAGAAATCGCTGCAGTTTGCTTGGCGATATTTTTCAAAAGTGTTTTTCCATTGTCTCCTTCCTAGAGGTGAGAGAAAGGACAGGTCCAAAGTCAAGTGGCTGGCTTTGTGTCTAAGGACTAGAACTTCTAGCTTCTCCATTTCTAGCCTGATGCCTTAACCACATCACCAAACTAGCTGTCAACCTCAGCTATTTTATTTTGCTAACCCGTTGGAACTAACTCATAAGTGATAGTTTGATTATTTTAGAAGATGTTAGAATGTTCTTAAAGCCATTCAGTGTGATAACAATATGTCATGAAAGATACTGGCATGACAAAATTGCTTTCTATCTATTAATTGGAACTGAATCAATGCCACTTTGTCTGAGTTGTGATTCTTCTCTGATGTCCTCTACTTATGGCATAGTCATATGCAATATCCTATTGCCTTCAGGCAGCACAGGAGAAAAAGAGGGATTGACAGCAATATAATAAGTGGCTAAAATTAAATACATCAGATTTTATATCATACCCAAAGTATTCATCAATTGTTATTGATTTGCAATATTGATTTGCAATATGCCACACAATAAACAAGATAAGAAAAATCCATGTAACTCATCGGACTTTTATATCAAAGCTGCTTTCTAGATAGATGCGTGTTATGACCAATGCCTGTTTCAGTACCTTATAAATATTCAAGACAATTAATTAATACAGCTTGCTTTCCTAAAAAAAAAATCAACATTTGTCCCAGACAAACAACTTTAATTGACTGGCTATGAAAAACAACAAGCAAAGGAATGTTTTTCAAATCACTGCTGTTGAAACACATTGCTGCTTAAATTAACTAGGCTTTAAGTATATAGTATCTGAAGTCATTTGTGAAGGAAGCCTTAAGAATATACATACGGTATATTGTTATTTGGAAATTGACTAGTAATGATCACATTACAAAGTATATTTCTTGCTTACCAAGCAAAAGATGGAGGTAAAGAGAATTTCATGCAATTTTTCTCTCTCTTGACTTATTATTCTCAATATTCAGAGAATATTCTTAAGATTCTATCTTACTCTCTTAGCTCAAAACAGCAACCACTGTGATTTTTTATATATATAAAGTAATCCAATTTAGGCCTAGATTTAGACTACACAGAACACAACTTAAATGTATCACATCATAGTAAAGTTGCTACACTTGCAATGTTTAGTAAATATCAGCTTGTACTAGAAGTAATATCATCATTGCCTCCTTCCACTATTCACACAAATAAACATTATCATTTGGAATTCACTATCTACATGTATGACACTATCTACATGGATGAATGTAATGCAGTTTCTGATTAAGCATACTCAATTATACCCCCCCCCCTTCCTTAATGTAAGATAAACATTACAGCTTTTATTTGCATGTTTTGAATGGGGGTATCATTTTTCTGCTTTTAACTTTGCCTCTGGGCATCAATGAATAAAAATGCATATTGGTGCAGAGAGATGGAGGTAAGAATTTTAATTCTTGCTCTAGGGATTGTCTAGATACTAGCACTGCAAGTTGGTGACAACCTACTATTTCCATAAACTTAGGTAACTGCATTCAGATTATTGGCTATATATGCAAAGTAATCATAGTCTTTCTCTTAACTGTCTACAGTTTTGTGACTATTGCTTCAATTCTTTCCTTGTGCCAGGAATTACTTATAACTTTTGCCTCAGACTCCAAGAAATCTTGAGGAAAAATATAACAAATTGTAGTGTTCTGTTTGACAGTTTCTTGATATACTTTATCTTAATC
This sequence comes from Protobothrops mucrosquamatus, assembly GCF_001527695.2. NCBI lineage: Eukaryota > Metazoa > Chordata > Lepidosauria > Squamata > Viperidae > Protobothrops > Protobothrops mucrosquamatus. The sequence continues at coordinate 9,518 of NW_015392643.1, forward strand.
TATGATAAATGTAAGGTTGTTTAGTGAATCAAATTTTTATTATGGTCATAGACCCGGCATAAGCAGATGGGATACAAACAAGGAACAATTTTTAAAAATATTTTACAGCTTTTATACTTTAATATACAACATCCCAGAGTCCTTCTGTAAAGAGATGCACAGTTCTTAAACAAAACAAACAAACAAACAACAGTCTAAAAAATTAGTTAAGCACTTGTTCCTGTTCCATTAGTAAACAGTGTAACATTAAAGACATGGAAACCAACCTCATCGTTTTTATTGCATTTATTTTCAATGAAATGCAGATAACTCCAAATCTTTTTTTCTTTCTTTCATGAACTCTCTAGAAGACCTTAGGCAAAGTACTAACTTCAGCTTCGACTCATCTGACATCAGCAGTATGATAATAATGACCTACTTTACAGAAATGTACCTTTGCTGATCAGAAAAAGCTAAGTAAGGCAGGGCCAGGTTTAGTACTTAGATCTAAGACCTATTAAGGTTATAGATTAGAAAGTGAAGTTGAAAAACAATTCATTAAAAATGCTGTGGCAGTCCATTTGTCAAGAAAATGGCATGAAGACAATAATGAAATTACCAGAAGTTAAACCTAAAAAGAGATTTAAATAAATTTAAATGATTTAACATTATATTTGTTGGGACTCCTGCCTAGAGAATCGCTGTTGGACATCTCCCTAGTAAGGATTTTAGTCTTTCTTACAACTGACAGAAATGGTTCCCAAACGTAATAGTATGACCTATGCTACTATGAATGGGAGTTCTCATAAATAGGGTTTTTCAGGAAATATTATGATCCTTTTAATGCCTATGGAGATTCTCAGTCATTCAGGTCATAGTTATCCTAAAGATGGTTTTTGACGAGGCAAGTGGACTTATTTTTCTTTGAAGAAAAACTTCAAAGAAAAACAAGAGAGTCCAGTTGCCTCATGAAAAAGCATCTTTGGGATCCTTTTAATGGCTCAAATATATAATTCTTTTTAAAGCATAGTTTTCCAGTCCTCAACCACAGCCAAAGGATACTTGATTACAAATGTATTGACATTGACAAGGCAATTTTTAAATGTTTAAGATCTTTTTTTAAAAAAAATCACATGAACTGATCTGAACTGATATTTCAACTTTTTGTTTTGGATAGACTTGCTGCTGCTCAATTTGATTCAAGACCTGATTGAGGCATTGTGACAAACAGGACACATGGGGTTGGACTCAATGTAATGTGATTTTTACAGCTGTCTTGAAAAGCCGGAATTCTCCTGGAAAAGAACTTGACACATTGGACTTCTCTGTAAGATTTCTTATGGTTCCTGTGTTCTACACCCACAAAGAATTGGTCAACTCTTGTAATAAAAAAATCAATGAAATTATAAGCCTGGGACCATACTATAAAATATGACCATGATATATGAAATATAGAAGTATGTGTGATGGAGAAATGGTGGTGATGGTGATGGTAAACCTTAAACTGTGGTCTAATCTGAAGTACAGATGTTCAATCTAAAACCCCTGTTAAGGTTTTCTTCTCCAGAAGTCTGCTGTTTCCCAGAAATGGTATGTATTACTAAGAGAAAGAAAATAAGAGAAAGAAAATAGGGTATCTGATTGAATGGGGATGTGCCAGAGGAAGAAATTGGTAGCTTTTTTCACTGCTGGATACAGTCCTGCTTCAGCAGTATACAAAACATTCTAACCTTGAAGCAGGCCATTCTGATGTTGGATGCTTTGTTCCACATAAGAATAGATTGTTATGAAGGTTCTAAAAAAATTGCCCAACTTGAAAAAGGCTTATTTTGAATGTTCCACTGATGGAATATTTTGTGTAACCCTGCACTCCTAGCCTGCAGATCCTCTCTGGGGAAAAAATAATTTCCTACAACAACAACAGCAAGAGCAAGAAATGTCCCTGATCCTCAATATAAGAAAAGGTATTGAGGATCACAGATTCCTCTCTGCCTTTCATTACACAGTAAAAGTCATAATTGGTTGCATTAATGAATGAACAAGAAATTGGATTCTTGTTTTTCTAGAGAACTGTTCAAAATTTTGAATTTTGTATAAACAGGATTGACAAAAACTTTAATTGAAGACAATGAAAATGAGAGAATGCAAATAGCTTCCCCCATCCAAGAGAGCCTGGAATTTTTATAAATCAGCATCTGAATCTTTGAATTACCTAATCATATGTTGGTACTAAATTAGGATTGCCATCTGTGCTTCTGCATAACAGACAGGTAGATCTGCCTCTCCAAATTTTGAATAACTATGGTTACCAAATTTGGCCACTGCAGATAAACGAGAACATTATTATTATATATATATATATTTTAAAAAAAGAATTATCAAAAGCTGCATCTATTTTTGAAACAAGATGTAAACAATTTGAGATTTTTAAAATGTACAGTAGAATGTAGGAAGAGGTGAACCGTACACCAAAACTTAATGCTAACAAGCCATTACAAATTTCTCATTGCCCAGTCCTATGTAATTTTATCAGAGGATGTGATAATTATATCATTTCCATATTTGTGTCTCTTTGTGCATGCCTTTGAATTACTATTGATTTCTGAGGACTGCCTGGACTGATCATTCTCTTTTCTTGGCAGGATTTCAGAAGTGGTTTGCCCTTGTTAGCTTCCTAGGTTTGAGAAAAAGTGACTGGTCCAAGGTCACCCCCAGTTTCCCAGTTTCTAGCCTGATGCCTTAACCATTACACCAAACTGGATCTCTGTTATTTGAATAGATAACACAAAAAGGCCTTTTTTCTGTACCAGAATAATCATGAAAATAGCATTTTGTTGTAGTTTCTATAATTCGGGCTACCAGATGTGGATTACAAAAATCTAGATAATCTCTAATCGGAGCAAAGGGTTGAGGATTTTCTGCATCTAATGGTCATCAAGACTTTTGCAACCCAGATCTGGAAGTGCGACCCTAATTATACATAGAACATTGAAATAATGCTAATTAATCCNATCCAAAAGTACTTGAAAGACTTCTCTTCATGGATATTTGTGAAAGCTTGAGATTATTAGTTTGCTTTTCTCACTAGCCATTTTAATCTTTCTCAGAGGTAAACAAATAACTATTGCACTGCATCTCCTCAACAGTCACTGCTTGCTCTGCTCTATTGCAACTTTGTTCTATGTACTATATTAAAAATATTGTAACATCTTCAGTCAGAATAGAGCTGGAAGGGACCTTGGAGGTATTCTAGTCTAACTCCCTGCTCAAGCAGGAGACCCTATACAATTTCAGACAGGTGGCTGTCCAATCTTTTCTTAAAACCTCCAGTGATGAAGCACACACAACTGCTGAAGGCAAGCTGTTCTATTGGTTAATTGTTCTCACTTTTAGGAAGTTTCTCCTTAATTTCAGGTTGCTTCTCTCCTTGATTAGTTTCCACCCATTGCTTTTTGTCTTGCCTTTGGTGCTTTGGAAAATAAGTTGACCCCTGTTCTTTTTGGCAGCCCCTCTAATAGTGGAATACTGCTGTCATGTCACATCTAGTCCTTCTTTTCTCTAAACTAGACATATCCGATTCCTGCTACCGTTCTTCATATGTTTTTGTCTCCTGGCCTTTAATTATCTTAGTTGATCTTCTTTGCACTTTTTCCAAAGTCTCAACATCGTTTCTGTAATGTGGTGACCAAAACTGGATGCGGTATTCCAGGTGTGGCCTTACTAAGGATTGATAAAGTGGTATTAATACTTCATGAGATTTTGATTCTATGCCTTTGTTTATATAACCAGGGATTGTATTAGCTTTTTTGGCATCTGCTGCACGCTGGCTCATGTTTAAGTGATCATCTACTAGGACTCCACCGTTAGTGTTTTTCAGCCAGGCTTTGACTAACTTGTACTTGTACCTTTGATTTTTCCTATCTAGGTATAAAATCTTGCCTTTCTCCACATTAAATTTCATGCTGTTGGATAGGGCCCATTGTTCAAGTCTGTCAAGATCTTTTTGGATCCTGAGCTTGTATTCTGGGGTGTTGGCTATTCCTGCCAGCTTAATGTCATCTGCAAATTTGATGAGTTCCCCTTCTATTCCCTCATCATGCTAGAGACAAGTTCCCTGATGATAGGCTCCAGCAGGAGTCCTAAAGCTCGGATTACAAAACCTCTTGTCCCAGTGACCAACGCAGATTAGATGTCTCATATTGACGTGACTCTTGTGGTATCAGTATTGTGGTGCCCCACTGCTTACATCCCTCCATATAGATGTAGTACCATTAAGAACTGCTTGTTGAATATGGTTTGTCAGAGTTACAAATCCATCTGGTGATGGAAAGAAATAAGTTGTGGTCTACTTTGTCAAATGTCTTACTGAAATCTAAGAATACTATGTATACAGCATATCACTGGTCTACTAATTTAGTCACTTTGTCAAAGAATTAAATGAAATTGGTTTGATCTGTTTTTTAACAAATTTTGGACAGGAATAGGAAGAAGGATACAGAGAATTGGAAGGATGAACTTATTTGGTGGCTTCATTTGGATATTGGTGTTGCTATGCAAGGAAGTATATTCTAAAAGATTTGGTGTCTACAAAGGTTTTGGTGTAACCAGGCCTCTGACTCTAACAGAAAAAGTTGCATGCTTTGCAGATAATTGAACAGACTGAAGAAGAGCGTGAATTGGAGATGAAATGAGTTAGAGTAAACTTGTTGTAGGACTGAGAATGATATTTGTACTTTCAATGAGTAGCTGGTTGGAACATCCAGATATGCCAACTGTTATTGCCATCATTATAAATTACGGGTATACAGACTGTAATGATGGGTATGGTTTGTAGTGGAATCAGCAGAACAGCAGAATGACCACCCACTGCATCCCTGAACTGGTTGTTGAAACTCAAATTTAATCAGAGAGTAGGTGGTCATCTGTTGGGGATGCTGTTACAGTGATTTCCTGTACTGGGTGAGGATTAACTAGATGTTTCTCAAGGTCCTCCAGCCTTTAATTCTATGATTCTAAGCTTTACCTTAAAGTCCATTTCATCTGAGAGGCCAACATAAATGTATAAAAAAGTGGATTGAATGTGTAGTACTACATTAATACAATGTATCTCTATTTCTAAGATTGAAAAATTAAATTGTACACAGACAAATGCATTTTTTCATTTTTTCCCATTTTTTTGTGATTGTGATTGTGATTACTATAGTAAATAGTATAGTTGTACCTATTGAAGCAGCAAACGCTAGGTTTCCATAATGATATGGTGCCATTCTGAATTCAGAGCTTATTTTAATTTCTCTTCCCTTACTGAAATTTCAATTAAACCACACCTTTTAGAACTTCAAAACTGCTTTAGTCAGTAACAGATAGAATTCATTTATTCCCAAATACCATCTCCACCTTTATTTAGCTTGGTGAATCATTACATCAAGATGGTGAAGTATCTCCTACTGAAAAAATATAACTATTGATTTTGTATATCTTTGTGTTTACTTATCTAAGCATTCTCTACCAGCACTAGGAGAATATGCTACATGTCTGTTGTTTTGCTTTATTTATAACTTCTTCTTTTTTTTACATGTGATACATGTGTTATTTGGGATAATTATTTTTTATTCCATTTTTTTCAGACAACTGAAGATACATCCACCCTATACATTAATAGAGAAAATGATATTATATAGCAATAATGCTTCAGAGCAGCTAGTGGCAGCCATTATCTTTAATGTCCAAACAGATTTATTCACTGGCTAGTGAAGAGTTACAGTCATTAAGCTTGTTGTCTTTGGAATCAAGAGCTAATCTTGTTAGCGATTATATCTCCAGAATGAATTGCACTAACATAAATACTCAATAGGATGGACAGGTTTCTAGATTACACTGACTTTGAAGAATGGAAGTACAATTCCTTGTTAATATTCTTTGGAAACAAAGCCTCACCTTTGCTATGGCAATAAAAATCAAACCGGGTCAGTTTGAAAGGAAAAATGAGGATGGAAATACAGGTTTCCCAAAATAAACTTTAAAAAAGGCAAGACACAATTAAACATCGTTGAATTCAAACTGGTATAAATACTATTAAGGTTGCATTGAACAGAGATCACATTGATTTTCTTTCTTAACTTCTAAACTTATTTATTCTCATCAAACATTGTCTGGATTATTCCCTTATTGTTTGAACATTGAGTTTCATGCAAAATAGATGGATTTAACCAATCCATGTGATTTTTTTTTTATAAAAGTCCATTTCTCCTCAATCTATTTCAACTTACTGTTTTTAAAAGGCATAAAATAGGATCTTAAATCTGTGTGTGTGTGTGTGTGTGTGTGTGTTTGTGTGTATGATTTTTTTTCATACTGTATGCACTTATAAATGTGTTTTATTTAAAAATATGTATCTAAAACATGTTTATATCATTTTAAAAAAATCAAAAAGAGTATAGTACACTTTGGAGAACTCTTAAAAATAGATCTTGGTTGCTAACTATTTCTTCGGCTGTTGTCCTTAGGCATTGTCTGCAGAGGAGAAGTATTAAGAAAATTCACCAGAAGAATATTTAAAAAAGCTTTTGGGAAGAATTTAAGGAAATCTAGTGTACATTTTAGTAATCTTGAGGTTTCTCTTTTGCCTCTGGCAAACTAAAATGGAACCCTTCCTTTCAACAACAGGGACCTCTTTCAATGGAACAGCCTCCTTTAACAAAATGGGTATGGCTTTCCTAGGAATTTCCCCCTGTTGGAAGAGTTGAAAAATAGGCTTCTCTCAATAATAATAATTCCCCAAAGGAGCAGTTTCACCTCCTCCTATAATCTTTTGCATGGTTAGTATTAGCACAATAGAATTAAGTACAATACAGAAAAATCAAGGGGCTTCAACCAAGAAATGTTTTTATCAAAAGACTTCAGCTGCTATTTTCCCTGGCTAAAATATGATTGATTCTAGTTGGATTAAAAAAAAAGGCAAAGAGAGAAAAAACAGAGATATCAGATATGGTATATGGAAAGGATAAGGAAAGACTGCCCTATGCTGTGTTGGCCAAAAAAAAGTAATTGTACCCTAAATTAAAACCAAATTTACAGGAAGAGAAGGACCAGGAGGAAAAAATGAGAGCCAGTTTGATGTGGTGATTAAGGTGCTGGACTATAAACTGGAAGACCAACAGTTTTAGTTGGCCCCTAGGCATAGAAACTGGTTGAGTGATGTGGAAAAATAGGAGGAGGGAGATTATATACATCACCTTTAAGTGTAAAAATATAAAGATAAGATATAAATTAAATCTATCTATCATAATTAAAATGTGTATATCCTCTATGGATATATTGGAGTCAGGCAGCTAGTAAATTCAAATAAATAAGTCTGTGTAGGGTCTGACTTGATTAATGGCTTTCCTCCATGTATGAAAAAAAGGATTATAACCTGTTGGAGGTGTCCTGGTTTACTTTATCTTCAAAAAGACCAACCAGATATTTTTCTCTCCAACTTCTAGAAAATAGCAATTAAACTGGATAGAAGACATTTGCACATTTTGCAGTCTTCTTTTAGAAGATCAGCACTGGGTCATTTTAATCTGCTTTTATTCCTTATTGCTTCCAAAATGTGTTTTTAAACAGTTAAAACTTTATTTAACAATAAGGAACATCATCAATTCTCTATGCTTGTTTTATTTTCATGCTTTTAGTCTTATTATATCTTTTTATTTTATTTAAACACAAAGGTGTATATATATATATATATATATATATTTGTTTTCTGAGGTTTTCGCGGGTGTTTGTATGTAGGTCTTTAGTTATTCGGGTTTTCTCCCGCATAGAATTAAAAGTACCTTGGCGACGTTTCGACGAAGTCACATTCGTCATCTTCAGGCTGGTGTCTTCAGCTTCGTGCTTCTAAGAGTGGTGTGTGATCGCAGCTGTTTCNTCATCTTTGTTGCTCTTCTCTGTACTCTTTCTAGAGTCTCAACATCTTTTTTACATCGCGGTGACCAAAACTGGATGCAGTATTCCAAGTGTGGCCTTACCAAGGCATTGTAAAGTGGTATTAACACTTCACGTGATCTTGATTCTATCCCTCTGTTAATGCAGCCTAGCACTGTGTTGGCCTTTTTGGCAGCTGCAGCTGCCTATCTTGTTTTGGCACAGTCCATCAATAATTCTATTCTTCTCCACCTATCATTGCTGTTCTTTTCTGTATTTCTTTTCTTTCCTAATAGTTTTTAAACTGGATGAAAAACATTGTCAAAAAGCTGTAGCAGAACTACCCAGCATGAGTAGCCATCTGTGGGAAGTGATGGGAACTATCAGCAGTGTAGGGGAATATGACCCACCTTCTCATGATTTCAGTTAGCAGGATTAAGAAAGCTGAACATGTTTCTTTCACTGGAAAGGAAAAGTTCATCAAAATGAGAAAAAGTGGTGTGAGTTTATAATTAAAGTCAATGATGAATTTGGAAAGTGGCAGGAAATTAGGCAGCACGGACTGAATACCAATTTGAAACAGAACACTTTTGCAGTGGTCTTGCAGCAACTAGAAGATTAGAGAATTGATTCCACAAGGACCGTAACCATGCATTTAGCTCTAAATATGTAAGTCTATCTCTATTTAGCAAAGCACTTAGCCATGTGTAACGGATATTTAGGGGTTTTATACTAATTGTGAGCTTAAATATGCTGCTAAAGAATGAACTGGGGAGCTAAGAACTTACAGAATTGATCTCATTGCCCAGGTCTTAGGAAGACTTTGGACATTACATATAAGAGATTTTTGTTAACTGTGCAGCATTTCTCAAACCAACCAACCAACAAACAAACAAATCAGGTCTCAGTTTTTACTAAGTCTGACAGATCTGGCTGCACAAATCCAGACAACCAGAAAATGGAGCAGAATTAGATTTCAATAGAAGAAATATCTATAGGTCAGAGCTGAACTGTGGAATTCTTGGTGCTCTCTGAGCTTGGTTGTTTGCTTGCAGACGTTTCATTACCAGACTAGGTAACGTCTTCAGTTCAGCATCCTCCAAGGACTCCACAGAATTAGATTACTTTATATCTCTTTGCTGCCATCCAGTGCCTGTCAAAAGGTATGGTTCCAAAATATGGCAGCCCTAATTTCGATGACATTTATGCATCTGACAAAGAATTTTGATGATGAAATAAATGAAAATGGAGAGGAGTAACATAAGGAAAGGATGTCAGTAGGTAAAGTTGCATTTTTTTAGATTTCGTTATGGAAGAATTTGGATTTGAATATTTTTTTCAAGGGGGAGAGGTAAATTCTTTCCTACCATAATCCTATTACTTAGTGTTTGTACTTAATCTATTTATTTTATTGGGAAAAAAATCAGATCTGGTTCCAAGCTGGGAGAAAGGCACTGAAAATAAAATGGAGGCTGCTAGGAAAGAAGGTCTCTGTTTATTAATGAGCAGATCCAACAACAGCATGCAGTTCTGGGACAGCAGACAAAATGGAGTTGAGAATAGGTGGGATTTTATACATTCTTTGGGGATTTGTGTTTGAGAAGCCTGTTCGTTGTGAAATGTACTTTGACCTGTGCTTGAGTATGCCCTTTCAGTATTCTAATTATTGTTGCCTGACTCCCATTGTGGCTGGAAGATCATGTCCTGTCCTTGGAGCTGGGTAGGAAAAGTAGATTTTATGAGTCTTTGTTTTTCTAATCCCATCAGCTCCAGCCTTCTGTGGGAGCTGTGGCTGAAGGCATTTTTTTCTGAATAGGCTGGCCCAGTCTTTCTGAATGGATTACAAAATCTCCATTCCTCTTCAGGTTTCTGCTTGAGGCAGGACGATTGGGGCTGTTTTCTGCCTTTAAGAAGCTGTGTCTCATCTTTTCCTTTAGGGGAAATATAATATTCTGCCTCTTTTAATATTCCCTCAAATATTTCATTCTCTGGGGAGGGGGGCTTTCCACAGTTTATTAAATTTATATGCTGCTCATCTCTCCATGAAGCAATTCTAGGCAGTTTACAACAAAGTAAAAAAAAGCATAAAACATTAAAATATTAAAAATATATTAACATTAAAATTAACAAAGGTTAATCTGAAAGAAGTAAAATAACAAACAGTGGAGGTAGAATCTTCTCAATCCACTAACCACTTCCAGAAAGTTGAAATATCCATCCAGATCAGGATCATTGGAGTGGAGGTGTAAGACACGGACAAAATGTCTGCCAATTTTCTCTGCAAACAATTGGGGGGAGAAGAGAGTTTGAAGTCTCTTCTCTCATTTTTGACTGAGGTTAATTTACATGTGTACTAATAACTCTTGATAAAGAAAATCAGAAATCACTTTATTTTCCTCTTTTTGGCTAGAGGTATGTTGATGTCAATGCTGAGTATTGTTATCCTTCAGAAAGTAGGTGGATTATCCTTACATTGGTGCAAGCAGGACATGCAGGTGAATTTTGAGTTATCCTTTTTGCTTCTAGAAAATACTGCTTTCATTTTGCCTTATGTTTTTTCTAAAGCAACAATGTTTTTAATAACATCTCAATCATGCTTGATTAGTTTTCTATGCTTCTATGATTTGGAGAACTAGATCCCTGTTTTCAAATGCAAAAATCTTTGGCACTCTTTCTTCAAATATGCCTTAATAGCACATATTTGCAAGCTTATTAAAATGTTTACAGACCTTAAGCATAAAAACAGTTTCTCACAGATTATCCAACTGAATAAAAATCAGGCATTATAAGAGGGCCTCGTTCCTGATTTCTATGCCACTCACATGCATGTCTAATACTCTTTTTTCTCTGAATTGATCAGACTGACTTATAGCCCTGAGTCAACATTGCTCCCTTTGGCACTTCACTCTCATACTTCAGCCTCTCTCTTGATTAAAAAACTGAAATGGAATTGTATTCAGTCTACTTTCCTCGTTAACTTTGTTTCCTTACCTTCCAACTTTACAATGACTTATACCCTTGCCATCATCAGGATTGTGGTTATAAAATCATTATTTCATTTTTCTCATGATATAGATAACTGGTTCTCATTAAAAGAATGCATTTTATTCTCAAGAACAAAGAGATAGATATTTTATCCCCAAATTTATAACCAATGTGGAATGGTTCACTTTCTTTTAGACCACTGGCTGGTTGAATGGAACTTTGGTTCTTCGTGAAGGATCAAATAAAGAACTAACTGGAGTCCTCGGACTGACATGAATCTCCTCTAATTATAATTAAATCTTTTCTTTTACTGATGTGAGTAGGGACTTTAAGCTTATTTTTAAATACACCCACTTCCAACCAGAGAGTTCTCTGCTTCTCTTCAGATTTGACAAAGAAATATTTATCTGAAACTAACTTAATTTGGAAAGTTCAGGAAGGATAAATATATCTGGCTTCTTATGAGCACTGAAGATCATGCCCCAGAGCTTAGAAAGAAGAAATAGAAAATAGTTTTGCAGAAATAGGATATAAACAGTATTAGTAAAAACTATTCATAAAACTAATACGTAATTTCAAAAGTTGAAGAGACACATTTGTACCTTGAAACAGCTCGAAGCCAACATTTAAACAACTAGCTAACAAATTTAAACAGAATACTGTATTCTTTAACTTAGGAGAATTCAGTAATTCTGGAATGCAACTTGTGAATTTTGGCTTTCCTTCTGTTTGAACCTACATGCCCTCAGACATGCACTAAAATAAGCATCAGAGGCTTTGCAGAAGGATGAGAAATGGTGGTTAATAGTGATATCCCTACCTTGAAGAATAGATCTTTTTTCCCCTTTAGTCAGGCAATAGCTGCAGTATTGTTTCAGTGCTTTTTTAGATGGTTTAGATGTGTTTAATTATTACCCATATTTTTACTTTTGTACATATTAGTGACTGGTTTGGAATACATATACAGCCTGGAGACTTTCTAAATGTAAGAGACTTTATATTATAGTCGTATTTGTTGGAGCTTGTACTCCATTTTAGGATACTCTTGAGTTCTAAGATGCACATGAAGTTATCAAATATCTTCTTTGACATCACACATGTTGACAAGCAGTTTATCTTGCATTTATAGTTATCAAAAAGGATGGGTGCATCTGCCAATTTCTTTTTTAAAAAAAAATATCCTAATTTTCCTATCCTGGTTTAGGGTTTTATATTCTTAATTGTTTTTAGTTGCTTTGTTCTTTTTTTCCTGTTTTGCATAGTTTTACATTGTTCACTTTACACTGTTCACTTACATTTCCAGCACTTTTTTTTTTTTGGCATGTATTCTTGGCTTAGACCACATGATAAATATTTGTTTGGATTGGATTTGAAACCATGCAGAAAAAGAATGGTACAAACATTCAGGTGTGCATCCTTTTTCTAATTGCACATTTCCTCAGTACGTGTATTTTCATGGATCATTTCCAACTGGCAAATCCCCCAAATCTAAAAAGTGCTTATTTTTCAGATCCTTCTATGTATTTAAGACTCAAAT
>NW_015392644.1:0-3007 GCF_001527695.2 Protobothrops mucrosquamatus
AACAGCACAGGCAGTCCTTGACTTACAATCATTCGTTTAGTGACCGTTCAAAGCTGCAACGGCACTGAAACGAGTGACTTAGGACCGTTTTTCACAGTTACGACCGTTGCAGCATCTCCAATGGTTACGTGATCAAAATTCAGACGCTTGGCAATTGGTTCACACTTATGACCGCTGCTGTGTCCCGGGGTCATGGGATTCCCTTTTTGTGAGCTTCTGAGAAGCAAAGCCAATGAAGTAAGCCAGATTCACTTAACAACCAGGTTACTAACTAATCAACTGCAGCGCGTCACTAAACAACTGTGGCAAGAAAGGCCGTAAAATGGGGCAAAACTCACTTAACGACTTAGCAATAGAAAGTTTGGCGGTTGTAAATCAAGCACCATCTGTATTGTGGTTTCTGTAAACCTCTACACCAGTGTTTCTCAACCTTGACCATTTTAAGGCATGTGGACTTCAACTCCCAGAATTCCACAGCCAGCATTGCTGGCTGTGGAATTCTGGGAGTTGAAGTCCACATGCCTTAAAATGGTCAAGGTTGAGAAACACTGCTCTACACACGCACCCAGGCGGAGTCAAAGACTCCCTATAACGTTTTCAGCAGCTATAACAGTGATGGCGAACCTTTTAGAGACCGACGTGACTTATTTATCGCCGGGTGCCAGGTGGGCATGGCCCACTGGGTGGGCATGGCAGACGGGGTGGGCATGGTCATCTCAATGTGGCTCGTGGGGAGGGATACCTGTGGGGGCCGGGCAGGGTTGGGGGAAATCCAGGGGGTCTCTGGTGGGTGGGGCGGTGGGCAGGAGGCTCATCCTGCAGGGTGAGGTGAGGCAGGGCGGGGGTACCATTGCCATGGGGCAAGCCGAGGCAGGGGCCAGGGCGGCTGCTGCCTGACACCATTGGGCCCCCGCACACAGAGGCCAGCGAGCGCATGGGGGCCACAGTGTCCGTCAGCAGCCACAGCCTGCCAGCCCCTCGACTGGCGCACTCTGGGGCTCCGTAGCCCGCCACCAGCAGTTCAGAGAAGCCCCCTCTGAGCTGGACGGCCGGCCGACAGCTGAGGAGGCGATGCAGTGGGTCGTGCCCGGGAAAAGGAGAGCATGCGAGGCCTGGAGGGATGGGATAGGGGGGGAGGGAAACCAGCCATGCTGGGATACATCCGGCCACGTGGGACCTCGGTGAATTAGCGGGCGGCTGGTTGAAGAGGGACAGTTGCCATCTCCAAGGCATGGCGCGCGTGCCCACAGAGAGGGCTCTGAGTGCCGCCTCTGGCACCCGTGCCATAGGTTCGCCACCACTGGTCTGGGGGCTAAAACACGCGAAGAACGGGTGCAGAAACTGGGAGTGTCTGGTGCAGAGAAGGTCTAGGGGTGACATAGCATCTTCTCATATTTGAGGGGGTGTCACAGAGAGGGGTGTGGGTGTGCGCCAACAAACACCTGAAGGCAGGAGAAGAACTAACAGGTGGAACTTTAACAAAGAGAGATCCAATCTAGAACTAAGGAGGAATTTCCTGATGGAACCATGAAGCAGCGGGGCGGAAGTTGCCTTTAGAAGTTGTGGGTCACATAAGCAGCAAAAATTGGGGGGTCAATTGTGGTAGAAGATCACGGACCCTGGGGTCGAGCAGAACCAATAATATACGCCAGCGGTTCTCCACCTGTGGTCCGCAGACCCCTGGGGGCCCCCAACACCATCACGGGGGGGTCCGCGAAGGCTTGAAGAAACTTTGTGAGTTAGCGGGCGGCTGCTGGAAGAGGGACGGTTGCCATCTCCGGGGCATGGCGCGCGTGCCCACAGAGAGGGCTCCGAGTGCCGCCTCTGGCGCACGCGTGCCGTAGGTTCGCCACCACCGAGCTATTAAGAATACTGATTCTTATGCATTGGGCTATTTTAATAATGGTTAAATCAAAGAGAATCTCTGGAGTTTAATCTTATGATGTAAGCCGGAAAGCTTCAAGTGTATATTCTGATGTGTTGGTTGTTGTTTTTTTAAAAAAAAGCTTTGCTTTTTTACTTTGGTTTTAAAAAAAAACACGTTTGTTTTATTTGCGATCCTTACAAAGACGTAAACAAAATGAATCTGAATAATATCGCAACGATAAATCAGATTTGGAGCGCGCAGAGTACGAAAACAGGCAATTTCACTGTTCTCATAAAGAGGATGCTTAATATTTCAATGAGAGGAGGGGGGCTTGAAATGTTCTGAATGCCTCTTCGGTTCCCGATTATTCATCAACGCATTTCTCTGCCTTCCCTAAAGCCTGCCCAAGGAGCAAATTCTCATTTTTTTCCCCGCCCCCAGCTTGCAAAATTTAGCTGGGCAGCGCAAGACCTCATAATGAAGAAATACAGAGGAGATGTGCAGAAATTGGAAGTGGGGAAGGACTGGGGATACGATACTCTCTCCCCCACGCACACACATCAAGGGGTAATCCCAGAGCCAGGGATCCTGCTCACTAGATTGAGGTCCTTCAAAAGGAACCGCCCAGAGTTTGCTCTGCGGCCTATAGCCAGATCAGCATGGACTGACACCAGACAAACCATGAAGCAGAAAGCAATGCCCTAATGGAGGAACAACAGAGGGGAAAAACCATATCCCAACAAAATGGCAGGGCAAGCTACTGCGTATAAGCAGAGACCCCACAGTCGTCATCGTCGTCGTCCTCCTTCTCTTCCTTCTCCTCCTCCCTTCTAGCACTGATGATGCTCCCTAGCTGGGTCATGAAACGTCTGCAAGAAAACCACCCAGCTCAGAGAGCACCAGGGACCCGACAGTCCTTCCTTCCTTTCCTTTCCTTTCCTTTCCTTTCCTTTCCTTTCCTTTCCTTTCCTTTCTTCCTTCTCCTCCTCCTCCCTTCTAGCACTGATAGTGTTCCCTAGCTGGGTCATGAAACGTCTGCAAGAAAACCACCCAGCTCAGAGAGCACCAGGGACCCGACAGTCCTTCCTTCCTTCCTTCCTTCCTTCCTTCCTTCCTTCCTTCCTTCCTTCCTTCCTTCCT
>NW_015392644.1:3505-6746 GCF_001527695.2 Protobothrops mucrosquamatus
CCGTCCGTCCTTCCTTCCTTCCTTCCTTCCTTCCTTCCTTCCTTCCTTCCTTCCTTCCTTCCTTCCTTCCTTCCTTCCTTCCTTCCTTCCTTCCTTCCTTCCCTCCCTCCCTCCTTCCTTTCCTTTCCTTTCCTTTCCTTTCCTTTCCTTTCCTTTCCTTTCCTTCCTTCCTTCCTTCCTTCCTTCGTCCTCCTCCTCCTCCCTTCTAGCACTGATAGTGTTCCCTAGTTGGGTCATGAAACATCTACAAGAAAACAGCTAAGCTCAGAGAGCACCAAGGACCCCACAGTCTTAGTCTTCTTCTTCCTCCTCCTCCTCCTCCTCAACCCCACTCCCTTCCAGCACTGATGATGTTACCTAGCTGGGCCATGAAGCGTCTGGCAAGAAGACCACCAAGCACAGAGAGCACCGGGGACCCCAGAGTTCAACCTTGAGCTACAGGTATATTTTCTCCTATCATTTGGTTCCTCAGCTGATAAAACCACACATTCTCAGCCTGCCGCTCTCTGAGGACGTGGGACTGGACTTCCCACCGGTCTAGTTTAGGATTATGGGCGGTGAGGTCCACAGATGTACTGAAACACCACAGCTCCAGCGAGCAGCATCAGGCGTGCCGACGGTGGTTCCAATTATCGGTGGATTTTTTTAAAAAAAACAAAACAAAACAACACAAACATCATGTTGGTGCGGAGTGACTTAGCAGCTCTGTGAAATGGCTGGACTTTTACGTTCGGAGGGCCCGTGATCCTCATGAATATATTCCCTGTCTCGTTTAATCACAACAGATCAATAAAGGGATGGCTGCCACTCAGCTCCTAGACAACCCAACGTGTTTACCAGCCCAGGGCCTTTTATGGCTAATTAAATAAAATTCTCTTGATCACCCTTCCACTTTTTTTAACTGGAGGAGGAACCTTCAGGAATTGGGTGGAACTGCCCCCAAAGAGGCACATGCCCACATCACAATAAGAACAAGAATAAAAGTTGGAAGGGACCTTGGAGGTCATCTAGCCCAACCCCCTGCTCAGGCAGGAAACACAGCCGGAAGGAACTCTAGGCCAGGTCTCCCCAACCTGGTGCCTCAGTAAAGGAACCCCCCCAGGCAACTGAATTGCCAGCTAGCACAACTGCCCGTGTTATTTGCAGGTCTCGTGAACTGCATTTCCCAACCCTCTCAAGAACATCCATCGGGTTACAGAGGGCTGTAATAACAATAATAATAATAACAACAACAACAACAATAATAAAAGTTGGAAGGGACCTTGGAGGTCATCTAGTCCAACCCCTTGCTCAGACAGGAAACCCTATACCATTTCAGACAAATGGCTGTCCAGTCTCTTCTTAAAAACTTCCCGTGTTGGAGCATTCACCGCTTCTGGAGGCAGGTGGTTCCACTGGTTAATTGTTCTCACTGTCAGGAAGTTTCTCCTTAGTTCCAGGTTGCTTCTCTCCTTGATGAGTTTCCATCTTGTTGCTTCTTCTCCTGCCTTCAGGCGCTTTGGAGAATAGCTTGACTCCCTCTTCTTTGGGGCAGCCCCTGAGATACTGGAACACTGCTATCGTGTCCCCCCTCATCCTTCTCTTCCTTAAACTAGACATACCCAATTCCTGCAACCGTTCCTTATGTGTTTTAGCCTCCAGCCCCCTGATCATCTTTGTTGCTCTTCTCTGCACTCTTTCTAGAGTCTCAGCATCTTTTTTACATCGTGGTGAACAAAACTGGATGCAGGATTCCAAGTGTGGCCTTACCAAGGCCTTGTAAAGTGGTATTAACCCTTCACGTGATCTTGATTCTATCCCTCTGTTAATGCAGCCCAGCACTGTGTTGGCCTTTTTGGCAGCTGCAGCACACGGCTGGCTCCTATTTAAGGGACGATTTCAACCCCATCAGGAAGAAAAGAGATCTGTGGGTTCTCCCTGAGCTGGGTAGTTTCCTTGCGGACGTTTCGTGACCCCACTAGATAACATCATCAGGGTTAGGAGGGAGGGGGTTTTGGTCTCTGTCTGTATACTAGCGGCTGGCCCGGTCAGCGTACTGTGGATTCCTACCAGGCCAACAGCCAAGATGTAATCAACACCCCTATCAAGGAACTACCAATTCAGACAAACAAATCAAACAGTAAACAAGGAACTACCAAGAACCCTCCCACCAACACTGATAGGGCAAGCCACTTGTCTATAAAATGAGAGCAAACTCCCCTCCCTTCTAGCACTGATGATGCTCCCTAGTTGGGTCATGAAACGTCTGCAAGGAAACCACCCAGCGCAGAGAGCACCAAGGACCCCACAGTCCTTCCTTCCTTCCTTCCTTCCTTCCTTCCTTCCTTCCTTCCTTCTCCTCCTCCCTTCTAACACTGATGACGTCACCTAGTTGGGTCATGAAACGTCTGCAAGGAAACCACCCAGCTCAGAGAGCACCAAGGACCCCACAGTCCTTCCTTCCTTCCTTCCTTCCTTCCTTCCTTCCTTCCTTCCCTCCCTCCCTCCCTCCCTCCCTCCCGGCCTCCCTCTCTTCCTTCTAGCACTGATGACATTCCCTGGTTGGGTCACAAAACGTCTGCAAGGAAACAACCCAGCTCAGATTATACCAAGGATCCCACAGTTGTCGTCGTCCTCCTCCTCCTCCTCCCTTCTAGCACTGATTTTGTTACTTAGTTGGGTCATGAAAGGTCTGCAAGAAAACCACCCAATTCAGGGAGCACCCAGGACCCCTACAGTCATGATTATCTCCTCCTCCTCCTCCTCCTCCTCCCTCAAACCCTGCTCCCTTCTAGCATTGATGATGTTGCCTAGTTGGGTCACAAAACGTCTGCAAGAAACCTCCCAGCAAAGCCACCGGACTCAAAGAGTACCAAGGCCCACACAGTTCAACCTTGAGCTACAAACGTTCGCTTCTACCAGCCGAGGCGTCTGCTTGCCCAAGGAAGACCGAAGGAAGACCCCCGGGCAAGACCCCCGCTTACACTACTTCTGGGGGGGGGGCTACAAATCCTTCCCTAGCAGGAATCTTAGTGCGCCGGCTCCCTTCCCCACCTGCCACAATCCGATCCAAAGCCCCCCTCCCACACACACACACACACCCAAGAGCAGTCCGGATGTGTTTCGGCTCTTAAGCAGTCCCCCACCCCACCCCAAGGCAGTTGACCCCAGCATCTCCCCTTGCAGCACAAGCCCTGGGTGCCCCCCACCCACCCACCCACCCCGCCGAGCCCCCCAGCCCAAGACATATGGAGCCTCTATT
>NW_015392644.1:6912-11388 GCF_001527695.2 Protobothrops mucrosquamatus
CCCAGCCCAAGACATATGGAGCCTCTATTCAGAGTTCTGGCTGAGTGACTCCGGGAGCCGCTGCTTGAAAGCCCAAAGGGCATGTTTGACTTTGTGCTCAGGGCGGCCGGCCGAGCGCCTCGCCCACCTGGCAGAGGAAGGGAGAAGGAGGCAGACTTGAACTCTGGACCCACAAGGAAGCTGCTCTTCTCGGGTGGAGGGCAGAGCCCACGGCTTCTCCCACTAGGTCCCTGTTTCCACTGGAGAGGCCTGTGGAAGGAAGGGAGGCCGGGTCCTTCTCCGACCAGACAGAACCAAGGAGCCCTCATCCGACCCCAGCTGGGGGGTGGCCCCTTGCCGGCACCTCCGGCATCGCCAAAGCCACGCCAGGCATTCTTCTACTGAGAGCGAACGCCAGCTACTTCCCCAAGTATGACTACAATTAAATCCAGGTCTCTTGGATGAGAGCCAGTTTTGTCTAGGGCAGGGGTGGGCAACCTGGGCCCTTTTATGACTCCTGGACTTCAACTCCCAGAATTCCTGAGCCAGCCATTCTCTCTCTCTCTTCTCTATCTATCTTTCTATCTATATCTCTATTTCAATCTCTGTCTATATCCCTATCTCTCTCTCTATTCTCTATCTATCTATCTATCTATCTATCTATCTATCTATCTATCTATATCCATCCATCCATCTTCATCCATCCATTCATCATCCATCCATCCATCCATCTATCCATCCATCCTTATCTATCTATCTATCTATCTATCTATCTATCTATCTATCTATCTATCTCCTATATCCATCCATCCATCCATCCTTCATCCATCCATTCATCATCCATTATCTATCTATCTGTCTGTCTGTCTGTCTATCTATCTATCTATCTATCTATCTATCTATCTATCTATCTATCTATCTATCTATCTATCTATCTATCTATCTATCTATCTATCTATCATCTATCTATCTATCTATCTTCTTTTTTTCTATCTTTCTTTCTTTCTTTCTTTCTATCTATATCTATCTATCTATCTATCTATCTATCTATCTATCTATCTATCTATCTATCTATCTATCTATCTACCTACCTACCTACCTACCTACCTACCTACCTTTCTATCTTTCTATTTCAGTGGTTCTCAACCTTTTTAATGCCACGACCCCCAACCGGTCGTAAGTTGAGGACTAAACTGGTCGTAAGTCGAGGACTTTCCCTGCCTGGGAGCGCCGCGCATGCGTGGTTCCGCCCCCTGCACCGGCCGAGGCGTAGCTGGCAAGCGGCAGAGACGGAGCAGGCCGACCACCAGCTGGCCCAGCCCAAGGGAGGTAAGGCACCCGCCGGAAAAGGGGAAAAAAAAATGGCGGACAGCCTTGCTTGGCGACCCCCATGAAATGGTCGATCGACCCCAAATGGGGTCCCGACCCACAGGTTGAGAACCACTTTCTTTCTATCTTTCTTTCTTTCTTTCTTTCTTTCTTTCTTTCTTTCTTTCTTTCTTTCTTTCTTTCTTTCTTTCTTTCTTTCTTTCTACCTATCTATCTTTCTTTCTATCTATCTACCTATCTACCATCTATCTATCTTTCTACCTACCTACCTACTTATCTGTGGTGGTGCAGTGGTTAAAAGGAGTATTGCAGGCAAACTCTGCCCACAGCCAAGAATTTGATCCTGAACAGCCCAAGGTTAACTCAGCCGTCCATCCTTCCGAACTTGGTAAAATGTGGACCGATGGTCGGGGGTCATATGTTGACATTTGTAAACCACTCTACAGCACTGTGAAACGGTCTATAAGTCTAACTGCTATTGCTATCTCAAGTAAGTGAGCCAAACCACATATTTCAGAGGAAACATGGGCCCCATACATCACGTTCAGCGCCAGCATGGGCACAATAGCCACTCAAGTTGGGTGTGTGCAGAGCTAGCAGGGATTCCCAACACCACCACCACCACCACCACCCCCCCCCGGGCACACTGCTCAGAAAACCTCTCTGCAAGATCTTACATATAAGGAACAGCTGCTGGAATTGGGTATGTCTAGTAGTTTAATGAAGAGAAGGAGAAGGGGGGACAGGATAGCAGCCTTCCAGTATCTCAGGGGCTGCCCCAAAGAAGAGGGAGTCTCCAAAGCGCCCGAAGGCCGGACAAGAAGCAACGGATGGAAACTGACCAAGGAGAGAAGCAACCTGGAACTAAGGAGAAACTTCCTGACAGTGAGAACAATTACCCAGTGGAACCACCTGCCTCCAGAAGCGGTGAATGCTCCAACACTGGAAGTTTTTAAGAAGAGACTGGACAGCCAAATGGTATAGGGTTTCCTGCCTGAGCAGGGGGTTGGACTAGATGACCTCCAAGGTCCCTTCCAACTTTATCATCATCATCATCATCATCATCATCATCATCATCATCATTATTATTATTACTATTATTGTCATCATCATTATTATTATTATTAGTAGTAGTAGTATTAGTAGTAGAAGTAATAGTAGTAGTAGTACCTTTCCACTTCAGGAACACTGTTGAGTCGCACAGCTTCCAGGAGGGACTCTTCTGAAAAAGAGAAAATGAAAAATAAAAATGAAAAAAGCGGCCTATGATTTTGGCCCTCGCAATTACGTCCACTGCAGCATCCCCACGGTCACGTGATCAACATCTAGGCGCTTGGCAACCGGTACGTATGTATGAGGGTTGCGCTGTCCCAGGGGTCATGTGGGCGCCATTTGCGACCTTTCCCGCTGGCTTTGACCAGTCAAAATCAATGGGGGAAGCCAAAGTCGCTGAGCAACTGCGTGATTCGCTTAACAACTGTGGCAAAAAAGGGTGTCAAATTGGGGGGGGGACTCATTTAACAATCACCTTGCTTGGCACTGGAAATACAGGTCCCAGCTATGGTTGTAACCGGAGGAGTAGCAACACTCTCTGCCCGCCAGCTGGGCTAAATCTTATGTCAGAGCCGCGAAAGTCACCCTAGGCCTAGGCCAGGGGTCTCCAACCTTGGCCACTTTAAGACTTGTGGACTTCAACTCCCAGAATTCCCCAGCCAGCGAAGCTGGCTGAGGAATTCTGGGAGTTGAAGTCCACAAGTCATCGAAGGGCCAGGTTTGAAGACCCCTGAAACACAGCAAATAAATCAATTAAGTCTGGAGTTAAAACCACAGTCGCCATACTGCCATGAGAGAAAAAACATGGAAGATTGGGACGGTATGGGAACCTCTGCCTTGGGGAGGGGGTTGGACTAGATGACCTCCAAGGTCCCTCCCAGCTTTAGGATTGTATGAATTAAGAGAACCTGTTGCAATTTCTCCTTAGGCCCCAATGAGGATCATTGTAGTAAGGGTAGGGGCCTTCAAACCTGGCCCTTTGACGGCTTGTGGACTTCAACTCCCAGAATCCCTCAGCTTGGCTAGCTGAGGAATTCTGGGAGTTGAAGTCCACAAGTCTTAAAGTGGCCAAGGTGGGCGACCCCTGGCTTAGGCAACTTGGAGAGGGCAACTTGTGCCCATGCCAGGGGCCGCTCTCACCGTCTGCAGAAGGTGGGATCAAAGACGGAGTCACTCTGCCTTGCTTTTGCAGAAGATTATTATTATTATTATTATTATTATTATTATTTATTGAATTTATATACCGCCCTATCTCCCTTACGGGACTCAGGGCGGTGAACAGGCGATAATAAAAACCACAATAAATATACACAAGATGGCAACTGCCTCTAGCATGGGTACAAAGACCCCCGTCTTTAGGGACCCCTCCTCACGCATCCTTCATCCCAACAGGGGCTCTGGTAGACCCTACGTTGAGGGCAGGGCCCCCATGGTCCAGGCAGCCCCCGTGCCCATGCCAGGGACAGCTGCCACCTTCTGCAAAAGCACCCCAGGGGCATGCTGGCTCGGGGGGGGGATCAAAGGCAGTGACACCCCAAGTTTTTACAGACAGGGGGGCAACTGCCCCTGGCATGGGCATAAGGGCTGCCCAAACCCAGACCCAATCCTTAGAGGGCCTGGGGATGCCCCCTGCACCCCTCAATTCCTTCATTCCAAAGGGGGGGCTGAAGTAGCCCATAGCCAACTTTTGGGTTGAGGGCAGGGTCTCCTGAGTCCAGGTACCCCCATGCCCAGGCTAGGGGCAGCTGCCATCTTCTGCAGAAGCACCCCAGGGTCAGTCCAGCTCTTGGGGGGGGTGGAGTGTCGTGTCAAAGCTGGAGTCACCCTGCCAGGTTTCTGAGGGGGGGGGAGCTGTCCCTGGCATAGCCGTAGGGGACCCATTCCTGGTCCTCAGAGGGTCTGGGGGCACCCCCTTCCCCACACATCCTTCATCCCAATGAGGGGAGGGGGCTGAGGGGACCCCCAGTGTCCTGCCAGGCTGAGGATGGGGTCTTTAGGGCCCAGGCAGGTCACCCAATCAAATGGGCAGCCCCATGCCACTTGTTGCAGAAGTACTGCAGGGTCACTCTGGCTCTTGGGCAGGGGGGGGAATGTCAAAGCTGGAGTCACCCTGCC
>NW_015392644.1:11816-13442 GCF_001527695.2 Protobothrops mucrosquamatus
GGGGGGGGGGGGGGGGGGAGGCAGCTACCCCTGACCTGATCCTTAGAGGGCCTGGGGGTGCCCCTGCCCACAATTCCTCCATGGGGGGGGCTGAGGCAGCCCATAGGCAACTTTCAAATTGAGGGCAAGGCCTCCAAGGTCCAGGTACCCCCATGCCCAGGCCAGGGGGAGCTGCCACCTGTTGCAGAAGCACCGCAGGAGCACTCCAGCTGTTGGGAGGGGGGATGTCAAAGCTGGAGTCACTCTGCCAGGTTTATGCAGATGGGGGGGGAAGCTGCCCCTGGCATGGGCACAAGGGCAGCCTAGACCCAGACCTGATCCTTAAGAGGGCATGAGGGTGCCCCCTCCCCACAATTCCTTCATTCCCATTGGGAGGGGGGCGAGGCAGCCCATAGCCAGGGGCAGCCCCCCCCTCTCCTGCAGAAGCACCGCAGGGTCACTCCAGCTGTTTGGGGGGGATGTTAAAGCTGGAGTCACCCTGCCAGGTTTATGCAGACAGGGGGGGGGAAGCTGCCCCTGACCCGATCCTTAAGAGGGCCTGGGGGTGCCCCCTCCCCCCAATTGCAATTGGGGGGGCGAGCCAGCCCATAGCCGGGCGCAGCCGCCCCCCCTTCCTGCAGAAGTACCAAAGGAGCACTCCAGCTGTTTGGGGGGGGTGTCAAAGCTGGAGACACCCTGCCACCCCACCTGGCATGGGCACAAGGGCTGCCTAGACCCAGACCCGATCGTTAGAGGGCCTGGGGGTGCCCCCTCCCCACAATTCCTCCATTCCAATTGGGGGGGCAGCCGCCACCTCCTGCAGAAGTACCGCAGGGTCACTCCAGCTGTTGGGGGGGTTGTCAAAGCTGGAGTCACCCTGCCAGGTTTATGCAGATAGGGGGGGCAGCTGCCCCATACCCGATCCTTAAGAGGGCCTGGGGGTGCCCCCTCCCCACAATTCCTTCATTCCAATTGGGAGGGGGGCGAGGCAGCCCATAGCCGGGCGCAGCCGTCCCCCCCTTCCTGCAGAAGCACTCCAGGGTCACTCCAGCTGTTTGGGGGGGGGATGTCAAAGCTGGAGTCACCCTGCCAGGTTTATGCAGAGGGTGGGGGGGGGAGCTGCCCCTAAACCGATCCTTAAGAGAGCCTGGGGGTGCCCCCTACCCACAATTCCAACTGGGGGGCGAGGCAGCCCATAGCCGGGCGCAGCCGCCCCCCCCCCTTCCTGCAGAAGCACAGCAGGGTCACTCCAGCTGTTTGGGGGGGGGATGTCAAAGCTGGAGTCACCCTGCCAGGTTTATGCAGATAGGGGGGGTGGGCAGCTGCCCCTGACCCGATCCTTAAGAGGGCCTGGGGGTGCCCCCTCCCCACAATTCCTTCATTCCAATTGGGGAGGGGGGCGAGGCAGCCCATAGCCGCCCCCTCCTGCAGAAGCACCGCGGGGTCCCTCTGCCTCTTGGAGGGGGGGGTGTCACCCTGCCAGGCTTCTGCAGGTGGGGGGGTCCCCCCTCCCCGCTAACGAGCCCCCCCCCGCAGTCACCTTTGGAGGTGGGGCCCCGGCTGTAGCACAGGGCCAGCCCGGCAGCCGCCAGGGCCGCGGCGGGGAGGGCGGCCGTGCTGGCCCGGCTCTCCCTGCGCCGGTGGTGG
>NW_015392644.1:16777-23396 GCF_001527695.2 Protobothrops mucrosquamatus
ATGCACACGCACACACGCACACAGGCAGACATGTGGCGGGGAGCTTGGCTTCGCCCCTGCGTGACTCATCCCTGCAGCCTCTGGGCTCGTCTCTCCCCATCTGTCCATGTTTACAGGCGCCTGGTTGGCATCCAGACCGTGTTTCTCCTCCTCGGCCTCCCCCGCCTGCCCCAGCAGGGAAACAAACATTGGCAGGGGTGTGTGTGTGTGTGTGTGTGTGTGTGTGTGTGTGTGTTTGTGCGTGCAGCCTCAGCACCTGGAGCCCAGCAAAGGAGCTGCGGTGGGTCTTCTCTTGGGACCCTCTGATGTGTCCAGCAGTGAATCACAGAATCTAGAATCATAGAATCCTAACCCTGCAAGGGGACCTTGGAGGTCTTCTAGTCCACCCCCTGCTCGGGCAGGACACCCAGTACGATTCTGGACAAGTGGTTGTCCAATCTTTTCTTGAAAATCTCCAGTGATGGAGCACCCACAACTTCTGAAGGCAAAGCTGTCAGCTCTGTCTACAGTCTGTCTGTCTGTCTCCATCCATCCACCCATCCGTCATCCATCTGTCTGTGTCTGTCTGTCTGTCTGTCTGTGTCTGTCTATCTATCTATATCTATCTCTTTATCATCTATTCATCTATCATCTATCAAATCTATCTATCTTTCTATCAAATCTATCGATCTACCTATCTACCTATATCTATATCTGTATAACTCTGTCTATATTTGTCTGTCTGTCTATCAAATCAATCAACCTATCTTCCTATATTTTATCTGTCTATAACTAAACTATAAACTAAACTATAAACTAAACTAAACTAAACTATAAACTAAACTATAAACTAAACAAAACTGAACTATAAACTAAACTAAACTATAAACTGAAACAGGGGTCTTCCAACTTGGCCCTTTGATGACTTGCGGACTTCAACTCCCAGAATTCCTCAGCCAGGCATGCGTGGCTGAACTAAACTAAACTATAAACTAAACAATTTAGAACAATTAACCAGTGGAACCACCTGCCTCCAGAAGCGGTGAATGCTCCAACACTGGAAGTTTTTAAGAAGAGACTGGACAGCCATTTGTCTGAAATGGTACTATAGGGTTTTCTGCCTGAGCAGGGGGTTGGACTCGATGACCTCCAAGGTCCCTTCCAACTTTATTATTATTATTATTATTACTAAACTAAAGATAGTCCTCGACTTAACAACCACCCATTTATTGACCGTTTGAACTTACAATGGCACGGAAAAGAGGAATTTATAGCCATTCTTCACACTAAACGGCCGTTGCAGCCTCCCCAGGGTCACGTGATCAACATTCGGACACTTGCAAACTGGCACGTATTTAGGACGGCCGCAGCTTTACGTGATCCTTTCTGGCGACTCTCCGATCAGCAAACTCAGTGGGGAAGCTAGATTCACTTAAGCACCATATGACTAATTTAAGAAGTGCAGTGATTCACTTAACGACGGTGGCAAGAAATGTTGTAGAATGGGACAAAACTCACTTAACAACTGTCTCGCTTAGCAACGGAAACTTTGGGCTCACTTGCGAGTGTACGTCGAGGACTACCTCTGTGCAGTAGCATGGTGAGCATCCAAAACTAAAAATCTACAGCTCCCCAAAGTGACCTGAATGAATGCACCCCTCTAGAAATTTAGGATGCTTGAAAAATAAAATAAATAGGATAGGATAGGATGGGGTGGGGTGGGGTGGGGTGGGGTGGGGTGGATGGAGTGGAGTGGAGGAGTAGAGTAGAGTAGAGTAGAGTAGAGTAGAATAGAAATATAGAATAGAATGGAATGGAATGGAAATACAGAATAGAATAGAATAGAATAGAATAGAATAGAATAGAATAGAATAGAATAGAATAGAATAGAATAGAATAGAATAGAAGTAGAGTAGAGTAGAGTAGAATAGAAATACAGAATAGAATAGGAATAGAATAGAATAGAATAGAATAGAATAGGAGTAGAGTAGAATAGAAATATAGAATGGAATGGAATGGAAATACAGAATAGAATAGAATAGAATAGAATAGAATAGAATAGAATAGAATAGAATAGAATTAGGGGAGAATAGAATAGAATGGAATGGAATGGAAATACAGAATAGAGTAGAGCAGAGTAGAGTGGAGTAGAGAATAGAAATATAGAATAGAATGAAATGGAATGGCAATACAGAATAGAATAGAATAGAATAGAATAGAATAGAATAGAATAGAATAGAATAGAATAGAATAGAATAGAAGTAGAGTAGAGTAGAATAGAAATACAGAATAGAATAGAAATAGAATAGAATAGAATAGGAGTAGAGTAGAATAGAAATACAGAATAGAATAGAATAGAATAGAATAGAATAGAATAGAATAGAATAGAATAGAATAGAATAGAATAGAACAAAACAGGGCGGTGTTCATCGTGGTTGTTCCCCTGAACCTCGGGGTTTTGTTATGAACCTAGACAACAATTTATTTACTCCAAACTGCACAATGCGGTCACTGCACTCAGACCATTTTCGGCACGGCATTTCTCCAGAGGAAGCCGATCCTCCGAAAGCCGCGTTGCCAAGGAACGGAGGAGATTCCACTCCGTAGCATCGACTTGGCAGGCCTGGAAGACGCAGGGAGAGATTTGGCCCCCCAAAAAACAGTGCACGAGGTGAGGATCTGTCCCCCTGGCTGTGGTTCCCCCAGAGAGCTGGCTGAGTGCCGAATAACCGAGTTGGGCTTTAAGGTGCAATAAAACTTCCTGGATTTGGCTGCGGGGGATTAATCTGGCTGTGGACCATCAGCAAATTCTGCAAAATAGGCTTTGCAAAGGATTGATCTGCAGCCTGAACTGGGACAAGGCATTAATCCTGCCTCTACTCCAGTCTTCCCGGGGGTGGGGCCTTTGTGGGGGGGCAGGGGAGTCGCAACATCCATGCTCCACAGCCGCAGGTGCCAGAGGTCCTCCCTGCAGGAACGACATGAACGCTGCTTGCGAATCACAGCATCTTTTGGGGCCCTTCCTGGAAAGGGCTGTGCATGGGGAGGAAGGGGTTAACTGCCCTCAGGATTTGGGGGGGGGTTGAACCCCAGGATGCTGCCACCTTCTTGGTTCTCCTAAATATATTATATTTCTAGTCTCTGGGTTAGCATTTCTCAACCTCTGCAACTTTCAGAGGTGTGGACTTCAACTCCCAGAATTCCCCAGCCCAGGGGTAGGCAACCTCGGCTCTTTTATGACTCGTGGACTTCAACTCCCAGAATTCCTGAGCCAGCCATGCTGAGGGGAAAGGGAGAGATTTCCAAGCTGAGCCATGGTGGCTCAGGAATTCTGGGAGTTGAAGTCCATGAGTCATGAAGGGGCCAAAGTTCCCCCATGCTGGCTCAGGAATTCTGGGAGTTGAAGTCCACCAGTCATGAAGGGGCCATAGTTCCCCCATGCTGGCTCAGGAATTCTGGGAGTTGAAGTCCACGAGTCATGAAGGGGCCAAAGTTTCCCCCATGCTGGCTGAGGAATTCTGGGAGTTGAAGTCCATGAGTCATGAGGGGGCCATAGTTCCCCCATGCTGGCTCAGGAATTCTGGGAGTTGAAGTCCACGAGTCATGAGGGGGCCAAAGTTTCCCCCATGCTGGCTGAGGAATTCTGGGAGTTGAAGTCCACGAGTCATGAGGGGGCCATAGTTCCCCCATGCTGGCTGAGGAATTCTGGGAGTTGAAGTCCACGAGTCATAAAAGAGCCTAGGTGGCCTACCCCTGCGCCCAGCCCATCATTTATATATTAAATTTGTATGCCACCTGTCTGTCCCGAGTTACTTTGGGGGCGGGGTGCTACAACAGTGTAAAAACATACAGGTAGTCCTCAACTTACAACCACAATGGAGCACCAGATTGCTAAGTCAGATAGTCGTTAAGTGAGTCTTGCCCCATTTTACGACCTTTCTTGCCACAGTTGTTAAGTGAATTGCTGCAGCTGTTAAGTTAGCAACAGCGTTGTTAAGTGAATCCGGCTTCCTCCGTTGACTTTGCTTGTCAGAAGGTCGCAAAAGGGGATCACGTGACCCTCACCCCGGGACACTGCAACTGTCATAAGTACATGCCAGTTGCCAAGTGTCTGGATTTTGATCACATGACCATGGACATACTCAAAATCACCCAGCTGGCTTTCATGCCTAAGGTGGGACTAGAACTCCCCGTCTCCTGGTGATTGGCCCAAAGTCACCCAACTTCCATGACTAAGGCGGGACTAGAACTCACCGTCTCCTGGTGATTGGACAAAAGTCACCCAGCCGGCTTTCATGCCTAAGGCGGGACTAGAACTCCCCGTCTCCTGGTGATTG
Source organism: Protobothrops mucrosquamatus (assembly GCF_001527695.2). NCBI lineage: Eukaryota > Metazoa > Chordata > Lepidosauria > Squamata > Viperidae > Protobothrops > Protobothrops mucrosquamatus. The sequence goes on from NW_015392644.1 coordinate 21,094, forward strand.
GCCCAAAGTCACCCAGTTGGCTTTCATGCCTAAGGCGGGACTAGAACTCACCGTCTCCTGATTTCTATACCAGTGCCTAAACTATTACAGCACCCTGGCTCTTCATTTAATATTTCAAAAGGAATTTTGCACACATAGTGAGACGGGCAGCGTATACACTTGATCTGCCGGCTCTGGGCTCCGTCCTTCTCCTCCTTGCTCTCCGTAAGGCGCCGGGTGCGAAGCAGGGTTGAAACCTCTCTGAACATTTTGCGCAGAGGAGGAAGGAAATCGTGGCCTCTCCTGCCTGCCTGCCTGCTCGTTCTTCCTCTTTCCTGCCCAGCCAGGAGGAAGTTGGTTTTATTTTCCCTGGGCAAACATTCCACTGACCGGAATGGCCGGACTTCCGGGTAGGACCAGAAAAAGGCGTCTCCAGGGCCAGGATCCAGATTCTTTGCGCTGCTGGGCTGCAGGGGTCGGGGGGGGCCCGGTGGCGGCTGCCCATGTATCCCAGGGGGAATTTTCTTTCGGTAGGACCAGCCCCCCCCATCCGGCCCTGCTCCCAGGGCGCGTCTCTCCTCCCACAGCTTTATTTATACTTGCTCCCCTTCTTATGAAACGCCTTCTCCTGTTTCTGCTAAAAAGGGGCTATGGACCGTCTGAATTGGCGCCTGGGTTTGGCTCCTGGGGGATACCGGAGCTTTCGGGCTGGTCCCAGGGAGAGATGAAGGAAGTGCGCCCACTTTGGGCATGGGTCTCGTACAGCACTGATGATGTTACCTAGTTGGGTCATGAAATGTCTGCAAGGAAACAATCAGAGAACATCAAGGACTTCTCGTCCTCCTCCTCCTCCTCCTCCTCTCTGCAAAACACCTCTCCCTTCTAGAACGGATGATGTAACCTAGTTTGGTAATGAAACGTCTGCAAGAAAACCAGCAAGCTCAGAGAGCGTCAAGGAGTCCACAGTCCTCCTCCTCCTCCTCCTCCTCCTCCTCCTCCTCCTCTTCTTCCTCCTCCTCCTCCTCCTCCTCCTCCTCCTCCTCCTCCTCCTCCTTCCAAACCCCTCTCCCTTCTAACACTGCTGATGTTACCTACTGGGGTAATGAGATGTCTTCAAAAGCGACGCTGGCTGAGGAATTCTGGGAGTTGAAGTCCACAAGTCATCAAAGGGCCAAGTTTGAAGGCCCCCTACTCTTACTACAATGATCCTCATTGTGGCCTAAGGAGAAATTGCAACCGGTTCTCTTAATTCATACGGTCCTAAAGCTGGAAGGGACCTTGGAGGTCATCTAGTCCAACCCCCTCCCCAAGGCAGAGGTTCCCATACCATCCCAATCTTCCATGTTTTTTCTCTCATGGCAGTATGGCGACTGTGGTTTTAACTCCAGACTTATTAATTGCTCTGTTTCAGCGGTCTTCAAACTTGGTCCTTTGATGACTTGTGGACTTCAACTCCCAGAATTCCTCAGCCAGCTTTGCTGGCTGAGGAATTCTGGGAGTTGAAGTCCACAAGTCATCAAAGGGCCAAGTTTGAAGGCTCCTGCTCTATTTGATGGAAGCCTGCATAAGAGGGGCAGATGTAAATTTACCAATAAACCAGTGAAACTCAGAGGGAGCCTCTGCATTGATTACAAATAAACAAATGGAGCAAGAGAGTCAATTTCTGGGCAGCTGGCGCTGAACCCTCAGGAAGCAGCAAAATACAGGGAGTCCTCTACTTACGACCACCCTGGAGCCCAAAACTGTCTGTGGCTAAGACAGTTGTTAAATGAAATTTGCCCATTTTACCCTCTTCCTTACCCCGGTGGTTAAGTGAATCACCGCGGTCGTTAAGTGAGTCACACGGTTGTTAAGTGAATCCGGCTTCCCCCCCCATTGACTTTGCTTGTCAGATGGTCGCAAAAAGGGGATCACGTAACCCCGGGACACACTGCAACCATCATAAATGTGAGTCAGTTGCCAATTTGGATCAAGTGACCAGGGGGAAGGGTGAAAACCGGCCATAAGTCGTTTTTTCAGGGCACACCGTCACTAAGTGAACCGTTGTAAATCGAGGATTCCCTGTAACCCAGTTTCCAACCAACCCGCTCAGTGGCTGCGCTCCCCTCCTGCCCCGGCTGTGGAGCATGGGCGAGGAGTCCGCACGCTGCAAGCCTCCCGCCCCGTTCCCCCGCCGAACGTGTGAATGCAACGGGTTGCGTGTTTGCCGGGCGGGGGGTCCGGAGCCCGCGGGCCGCCTGCTTGGGGAAGCGGCCACCCCGGAGAGCGACGGTAGGACCCAGCAGACACCGGCGGCGCCCGGGGAGGCCGGGGCGGGGGGGGGG
>NW_015392644.1:23467-31580 GCF_001527695.2 Protobothrops mucrosquamatus
GGAAGGAGTAGAGAAGGAGGAGGGGGAGGAAGGAGAAGTGAAGGGGAGGAGGAAGGAGGAGGTGGGAGGAGGAAGAGGAGGGCCCGCGGCGGCTCACCTGCGCCGTGACTCACCTGTCCGCTTGGCCGCCCGCCAACGCCACGCCAGTCCGCCCCGACTCGGCGAGAGAGCGCAGGAGGAGCTCCGACGTGCGCCCAGACACGCATCCCGGGCTGTCTGGCTCTCCCAGCCCGCCTGCCCCCTCCTCTTCCTCCTCTTCTTCTTCCTCCTCCTCCTCCTCGGCTTCCCCAGCCCGGGGGTCTCCGGCGGGGGACTCCTCCGGCGGGCGGAGGGGGCGGCGGCGGCATGTCCGGCCGGGAGAGCGTGCAGATCCCGGACGATCGCGACTTCGACCAATTCCGCACGGAATGCAACTCGGAAGCCGGCTGGCACCTCACCTACCACCGCTCCGGGATCGCCGTCTGGATTCAGATGCTGGAGGCGGAGAAGTCGCTGCACAAGATCAAGGTAAGCCCCCTACTCTCCCCCCCCCCGCCTGCCCATGTCCCCCCTCCCCTTTTGGGGGGGCAGGGGGGGTCCCCAAGCTGCTTTGCTGGCCAAGCTTCAAACTGACCAGGTTTTGGGGTGCAAAGGCAGGACTGGGTTGGGGACTGGCCAGCTCCAGAGTTTGTGGGGAGCAGGCTGGGGGGGTGGTCTGCTCAAGCCCTCTGTCCCACCCCCTTGGGGGGGTGATGGGCTCTGAGGATTTGGGGCTGCCGGGACTTCAGGGATGTCCTTCCTAACTACCTTTGGTCAGCCGGGGCGGAAGAGGACGGCTGCAAGGCTGCAAGGCTGCATCTGTGCTGGGGGGCCGGGGTGTGTGTGTCGGCCTTCTGGGTTTTCCCGGCACCCCAAAAACCAGGATGGGATTCTGGCCGACTTTGCCGATGAAGGTTTATTCATGCCAGGAAAAAACCTGGCATTTGGGCAGCCAGAATGAAACCCGTAAGTTGACCTTTTACATAGAAGGCCAGTTCCAATACAGGCAGCCCCCCACTTAATGACCGTTTTGTTTAGGGACCGTTCACAGTTACAAGTCGGGACCGTTTTTCACAGTTATGACCTTTCCCCCATCATCGCGTGCTCAGAACTCAAACATTTGGCTAATAATAATAATAATAATAATAATAATAATAATAATAATAATAATAATAATAATAATAATAATAATAATAATAATAATAAAGTTGGACGGGACCCTTGGAGGTCATCTAGTCCAACCCCCTGCTCAGGCAGGAAACCCTATACCATTTCAGATAAAGGGCTGTCCAGTCTCTTCTTAAAAACTTCCAGTGTTGGAGCATTCACTGCTTCTGGAGGCAGGTTGTTCCACTGGTTAATTGTTCTAACTAAAGTAGTAGTAGTAGTAGTAAAGTAAAGTTGGAAGGGACCTTGGAGGTCATCTAGTCCAACCCCCTGCTCAGGCAGGAAACCCTTATACAATTTCAGACAAATGGCTGTCCAGTCTCTTCTTAAAAACTTCCAGTGTTGGAGCATTCACCGCTTCTGGAGGCAGGTTGTTCCACTGGTTAATTGTGACTCACCTTGATGACGGTCGCCGTGCCCTGGGGTCAAGCGATTCCCCTTTTGCAACCTTCTGACACGCAAAGTCAACGCCAAAGCCAGGTTCACTCTGCAATTGGGTGACTAACATAACCACTGCAGCGATTCATTTAACAACTGCAGCCAGCAAAGTCATAAAGTGGGGCAAAACTCACTTGACCGCTGTCTTGCTTAGTGACGGAAATTTTGGTCTCCGTTGTGGTTGTAAGCCGAGGACTGCCTGTAGGGTTTCGCCAAAGACAGAAAATATGGTGCGTTCGTGTGTTGGAGAGTATGTTTGTGTATGTACAAACACTTGCTGGGAGAAAGTTGAATTAGAACAGGGGTCTTCAAACTCGGCCCTTTTATGACTCGTGGATTTCAACTCCCAGAATTCCTCAGTCAGGCACGCGTGCCTGGCTGAGGAATTCTGGGAGTTGAAGTCCACGAGTCATAAAAGGGCCGAGTTTGAAGACCCCTGAATTAGAATCTGGTTGGTTGAAGGGTGAAAATCGAATGGCAACTGAGGAGCAGAATTCTGAATGCAGGTTGTCCCCCACATGCAACAGTCCACTTAGTGACCGTTCCAAGTTACAATGGCACTGAAAAAAGTGACTTACGACCGTTTTTCACCCTTACGACCTTTGGAGCATCCCCAGGGTCACGTGATCGAAATTCAGACGCTTGGCAACGGACTCGTATTTATGACCGTTGCTGTGTCCCCCCCGGGGTCACGGGATCCGCTTTTGCGACTTTCTGACACGCAAAGTCAATGGGGAAAAGTGATTCACTTAACTAACCAAGGAGAGAAGCAACCTAGAACTAAGGAGAAACTTCCTGACAGTGAGGACAATTAACCAGTGGAACCACCTGCCTCCAGAAGCGGTGAATGCTCCAACACTGGAAGTTCTTAAGAAGAGACTGGACAGCCATTTGTCCGAAATGGTGTAGGGTTTCCTGCCTGAGCAGGGGGTTGGACTACTAGATGATGGTGATGATGATGATGATGATGATGATGATGATGATGATGATGATGATGATGATAATTAATAATGAGGAGGAGGAGGATGATAATGATGATAATGATGATGATGATGATAATGATAATGATGATGATATTGGAAGGGACATTGGAGGTCATCTAGTCCAACCCCATGCTCAGATGACTTCCAAGGTCCCTTCCAACTTTCTCTTTCTTTCTTTCTTTCTTTCTTTCTTTCTTTCTTTCTTTCTTTCTTTCTTTCTTTCTTTCTTTCTTTCTTTCTTTCTTTCTTTCTTTCGTCTTTCTTTCATTATTACTACTACTACTACTACTACTACTACTACTACTACTACTACTACTACTACTACTACTATTATTACCGGGTTACTAACTTAGCAGGTGCAGTGATTCACTTAACAAGATTTTAGATAACCTTTATTGTCATTTTTTTTTGTACTGTGGGCACAACGGCACACCTGAAAAATGAAATTGAGTTGCTTGCTCTCAAAGTGTACACATGCATAACACCCATTTAAACATACTATATACAACATACGTACAGACCTACACCCTTGCATGTAAGTAACATATAAATATTAATCACCGTCCATCTTGAATACAGAACAGAAGGAGGACTGTGTCATAATAGATCATAAAATGGGGCACGACTCCCCTAAGAAATGTCTCACTTAAGAACAGAATTTTGGGGTGCAGTTGTGATTGTAAGTCAGGGACTTACCTGCATTGAGCAATTTCCTACTGTAATACTGCACCGTTGTGGAGCGGTGGCCGTCTCCACGTGACGCATCTCACCCAAAAACTAGGTTAACCAAAGCAAAGTCCTCGTGTTATTCAAGGCCCACCTAGATGGACGGTCCTTAACATGACGGCCTGCCTTGGGCCACCTACTCTAGTCAACCAAAAGTTGGATTCCCACCATACAACCCAGCCAGAACTATCCATTTTAGCCTAGTTTGGCCTGTAACACAAACCTGGCCTTTGCAACATGCTCCAGTTCTGGCTTTTGTGAGAGTTGTGGTTGCGTCGTTCGCGGGCTTATTTCAACGTCTGGGCTGTCAGAGCTTCTCCTCCAGCCCAGACATTCCCTGGAGGCTGGAGGACCCAGCTTACACCTTGCCAGGTGCTGGCTGGTGGGCTTCCTTGGGGGGGTCATGGATAGACAAGCATCCCTTGGTGAGTTGATCTTCTCCAGCTGTGCCTTAAGGGGGACAGTTGTGATTAGAGGAGGGGGTAGGTGTCATCAGAAAGGACTTGGGTTGGATGGAGACCATGGGTTAAGGTGGACCCATCTGAAATGGGGATCTGGTGGTCCTTGGCTTGGGGCTCCTGCAGAAGAAGGGCCAGGCAAGACCTTTGGAGGTCCTGTTGATGTCTTCCCAAGGCCCAAGAGGTTGTAGGTGCAGGGCATGGGGGGGAGGAGGAGAGAAAACCCCCCATCTATTGCCCTATCTGGGATTTTGCAACAGCCTCCTTGCCCTGCATTGGGGTCCTTCCAAACTCATCCCTGATCAAACCCTCCATGAAGCCTGCTTGGTGGGCGGGATGAGTTGAGGCCCACCTGGGGGTCTTTTCCAAGGCCTTCCTATCGCCTCCGAATCTCTGAGAGATCTGGGATCCAGGGATCCCAAGGACCCGATCCTCCCCAGTGATCTTTCTTAGTTTTCCTTTTTGCTATTTTGTTTTCTTTTTTTGTGATTTGTTTATCTGTTTATCAAAATATAAAATATAGAAATAGAAAGAAAATAGTAGGAAAATCTTCTTTTTCTTCTTCTTGCGCCCTATCCGTTATCGGACGTTGGCGATTCTGTTTTTATCAGCAGCCGCACGAAAAAGTGCTGCTGAGTTTTGTCCAAAGCGGTCCCTTAGATTTTGAAGCCACAATGTTCTTCTTATGCCTGGACCTCGTTGGCCTTCCATCTTTCCCTGGAGGATTAAATGGAGCAGGCCGTATTTTTCTGGGTGTCGCACCACCTGTCCGAAATATTCTGACTTTTGTTTTTTAATTATTTTGATGATTTCCCTTGGCTTTCCCAGGCGGCTTATCACCTCCTCATTTCTGATCTTGTCAACCCAATTTATACGTAACAGCCGCCATCTGTAAATCCACATTTCAAATGCTTCTAGTCCCTTCAGGTGGCCTTCTGTCAGAGACCAACTCCGTCTACTCCATAGAGCAGGATAGAAAAAATATAGCATCTGACAAGCCTGATTTTCAGTCTTAGGCTTATGTCGTGACTGCAGAAGACCTTTTTTCATTTTGAAGAATGCTGTTTGAGCTTTCTCTATCCTTGTCTGTACTTCAGCGGTCATGTCCCAGCTTTCATGTAAATTAGAATCGAGATGCGTGATTCTTTCAACTTTTTCTAGTGGTATTCCTTCTGAATTTATTGGTGGGGCTGTTTGCTGATGACCATGATCTTGGTTTTTGAGGGGTTAAGCTTCAAGCCGTCTTTTTCAGATGTTTCTGTGACTCTGTTGATAAGGAGCTGAAGGTCTTCATGCTTACTGGCAAGCAGAACTGTATCGTCAGCATATCTTAAGTTGTTGATCCAAACACCGTTTACTTTGATGCCAGCATCGATGTTCTCCAGTGTAATGGGAAAATAGGGGAGGTCAATCGGAATAAAGCTGGAAGGGACCTTGGAGGTCTTCTAGTCCAGCCCCCTGCTCAAGCAGGAGACCCTATATCATTTCAGACAAATGGTTGTCTAATTTTTTCTTGAAAACCTCCACTGATGGAGCACCCACAACTTCTGGAGGCAAGCTGTTCCACTGGCTAATTGTCCTCACCGTTAGGAAGTTTCTCCTTAATTCCAGGCTGCTTCTCTCCTTGTTGAGTTTCCATCCGTTGCTTCTCGTCCTGCCCTCAAGTGCTTTAAAGGATAGGTTGACCCCCCTCTTCTTTGTGCCAGCCCCCCAAATACTGGAAGACTGCTATCATGTCTCCCCTGGTTCTTCTTTTCTCCAGACTGGCCATACCCATTTCCTGCAACTGCTCTTCATATGTTTTAATCTCCAGGCCTTTAATCATCTTAGTTGCTCTTCTCTGCACTTTTTCCAAGGTCTCAACATCTTTTTTTTTTGTAATGTGGTGACCCAAACTGGATGCAGTGTTCCAGATGTGGCCTTAGTAAGGTTTTGTAAAGGGAGGAGAATGGGAAGAGGGTAGGATACAGGGGAAAAGAGGAAGAAAAGCATTGACTTCTGACTTTTTTTGATGCCCAGAATGAGCTAATAATGTACAACTTGAACTTTTTACTTTTACACGATAATAATAATGATGAGATGATGATGATGATGATGATGATGATGATGATGATGATGATGATGATGTTGGAAGGGACCTTGGAGGTCATCTAGTCCAACCTCCTGCTCAGCCAGGAAACCCTATACCATTTTGGACAAATGGCTGTCCAGTCTCTTCTTAAAAACTTCCAGTGTTGGAGCATTCACCGCTTCTGGAGGCAGGTTGTTCCACTGGTTAATTGTCCTAACTGTCAGGAAGTTTCTCCTAAGTTCCAGGTTGCTTCTCTCCTTGGTTAGTTTCCATCCATTGCTTCTTGTCCTGCCTTCTGGGGCTTTGGAGAATAGCTTGACTGCCTCTTCTTTGGGGCAGCCCCTGGTCTATGGCTGTGTATACTAGCCATTTCTATAACAACAACCCAATCTAATCAGCAGAACCCAAAATCAAAGTTTCATTTTTGAAGCATCCATTTTCCACCCCAAAACCCAACCATCTTCCTGGGGAGTAAGGTCCATCCAGGGAGGCCAGGCAGGTGGGGTCCCACAAGGAAGGAAGGAAGGAAGGAAGGAAGGAAGGAAGGAAGGAAGGAAGGAAGGAAGGAAGGAAGGAAGGAAGGAAGGAAGACCTTCTCCAAGGTGGGACCTCTTCAGTCCTTCAACCTCTCCCAAAAAAACTCTCCTGGTGCCTTCAGAAAGCCGGTTTTTCCCAGAGAGGTTTGACCTCTGCCACTACTATTCCTTTCCACCCCGGTGTGTTTTACAGTTTTCCTATCTTCTGTTTTCTTTTGGTTTCGAAACGGCCTGCAGGCTGCCAAGGAATTTGCTTCCAACGCGCACCACGAAAAGCACAATTCCCTCCTCCCTCCGCTCAGCCATTCGTGCCTCTCGGCTCAAAGCTCATTAGCAGATTCTTTGCGCATTTAGCAAATTTTTTTGTTTGGTCCGGGAAACCTTTTGCAAGGCTTCCAAAACCCAAGGGGAAAAAAAAAGCTTGAAGTCAACCCAAGTGAACTAAAATGGAAAGGACTCCCGTGCCACACAGTAACCAACGTTAAGACAGTTTGGTCTAGTGGTTAGGCGCCAGTGAATTCTAGTCCCACCTTAGGCATGAAAGCCAACTGGGTGACTTTGGGCCAATCACCAGGAGACGGGGAGTTCTAGTCCCGCCTTAGGCATGAGAGCCAGCTGGGTGACTTTGGAGCAATCACCAGGAGACGGTGAGTTCTAGTCCCGCCTTAGCTATAAAAGCCAGCTGGGTGACTTTGGGCCAATCACCAGGAGACGAGGAGTCCTAGTCCCGCCTTAGGCATGAGAGCCAGCTGGGTGACTTTGGACCAATCACCAGGAGGCTGTGAGTTCTAGTCCTGCCTTAGCTATGAAAGCAGGTTGGGTGATTTAGGCCCAGTCCCTCTCTCTCAGCCAGCCCACCTCACAGGGTCGTTGTCGTTAGGGGGTAAACAGGATGAGGAAGGATAGGTTTACTGCCTTGAGTTATTTGTTCAAATAATAAAGGCGTGATACAAACAAGCAAACGAGCAGGGGGGGTTGGACTAGATGACCGCCAAGGTCCCTTCCAACTTTTTTATTATTATTACTATTATTATTACTATTATTATTACTATTATTATTATTATTATTATTATTATTATTATATTATTATTATTATTATTATTATTATTATTATTATTATTATTATTATTATTATATTATTATTATTATTATTATTATTATTATTATTATTATTATTATTATTATTATTACTATTAAACCTGAAGGTTTTCTTTTATGGATGATTCCCCCCCCATTTTATATTGTTTTTGTTTTTATTTATTTATCATTTATGTATTTAAATGCCCATCTGTCTCACGGAGGGAGGGGTTTTTTAATGGCCCCCTCCTCCATCCACCCCCATCCCTCTTACTGTCTCCAGATCAGCCATCCCAGCTTTGTAGTAAAGACCCTCTTTCCTTAATCATCTCAAGAGATTGTGGGGACCAATCCATCCTATAAAGGCAGGGCTGTCCTCGCCTTCCCCATCCATGTCCCGAAGCTTTAGAATGCCACAATCGGCTTTTATCTCCAAGAATCCATCTGAAAACCAGAGGATCAAAGCCCCGATTGCCTGTTTTTTGGCCAAAAGCTGTGGATTTCTTTTGGTCTGGTTTTAACACATGGATTATCAACCTATGCATAAAATTGCTAGCCGGTCAGGAAATAAATAAGCTAAAATAGGAAGTGTCCCTTTAGCTTTTTAACAGCAGAAGTCTGCAGCAAAATCTTTTTTTT
>NW_015392644.1:32757-41136 GCF_001527695.2 Protobothrops mucrosquamatus
CCATCTGAAAACCAGAGGATCAAAGCCCCGATTGCCTGTTTTTTGGCCAAAAGCTGTGGATTTCTTTTGGTCTGGTTTTAACACATGGATTATCAACCTATGCATAAAATTGCTAGCCGGTCAGGAAATAAATAAGCTAAAATAGGAAGTGTCCCTTTAGCTTTTTAACAGCAGAAGTCTGCAGCAAAATCTTTTTTTTAAAAAAAAAAAAATACAATTTAATATAATTGTATCATCAATACAAATGAAAGAAAAAAGGACATGCCTTTTTAAAGGCAGGTTCACATCAGCGGAAATCTGCAGCAAAATCATTTCTTCTTTTAAAATATAATTTAATATTTTATTGAAATTATCATCGTATAAATTAAAATAAGAGGGAATATCCTTTTTGGCTTTTTAACGGTAGGTTCATCTGCAGACGTCTGCAGATAAATCTTTCCTTTTAAAAAAAAATTAATTTAATATCCTTTTATTGAAATTATCGTAATATACAGTAAATAAAAAAGAGGACACGTCCTTTTGGCTTTTTAACAATGTTCCATCTGCAGAAATCTGCAGATAGATCTTTGTTTTAGTACAGGCTTTATTGAAATTATTGTGATATAAAATATAAAGGAAAACAAAGAGAATAGGGAAATGGGGAATGAAAAAGAGAGACTAAGAAAAATGTAAAGGAAAAAAGAAGAAGAGAAAGCATGAATTTCCAACTTTATTCAGCACGGTAGAAGAAAAATAATAAATCACAGCCTCCATTTTTTTAGTTTGGCATACTGAGAACGTACTAGCCATTTCTATAACAACAAACATATCTCATCAGTAAATCCCAAAGTTGGAAATTCATTTTTTTTTCTTCCTGTTTCAAGCACCCAAAAAGTCTAGAACTGGCTTCCAAGCAGAAACAAAACCGGATCAATTCTTTTCTTTAATTAAAGGCGTTAATTTGGCCATCTCTGCTAACTCCATCCTTTCTTCCTTTGTGGGGACTGCTCTGCCATTCCCCCCCCCCTTTTTTTTGCACATCAAGCATTCTCGCTGCAGTCAGCATATCCAAGAAGAGAGTGCCAAATTTTGGAGCCAGATCTTTTCCTAGCGCAGAAATAAACTTTTTCAGATCTGCTGTGGTGATGGATCTCTGCTTCAAAGTAGATCAGGATGATCCAAGGCCTGGAGACTAAAACATGTGAACGGCTGCAGCATTTGAGTTTGGCTAGTCTAGAGAAAAGAAGAAATGGGGGTGACATGATAGCAGTGTTCCATTATTTGATGGGCTGCCACAAGGAAGAGGGGGTCAACTTATTTTCCAAAGCACCAGAGGGCAGGACAAGAAACAATGGATGGAAACTCATCAGTGAGAAAAGCAACCTGGAATTAAGGAGAAACTTCCTCACAGTGAGGACAATTAACCAGTGGAACAGCTTGCCACCAGAAATCGTGGGCGTTCCATCACTGGAGGTTATTAAGAAGAGACTGGACTTGTCTGAGATGGTATAGGTCCTCCTGCTTGAGCGGGGAGCTGGACTAGAAGACCTCCAAGGTCCCTTCCGGCTCCTATAGGTCCTCCTGCTTGAGCGGGGGGCTGGACTAGAAGACCTCCAAGGTCCCTTCCAGCTCTATTCTATTCTAGACTCTAGAACCAGGTTGAAATGCTCACAGCTCCAAGGTACAAATATTTCTCGACTTTCTACCACAATTGAGCCCACTGGTAAATGAGACATTTGTTAAGCAAGTTTTGACCCGCTTAACGACCTTTCTCACCACAGTTGTTAAGTGGATCTCTGGAGTTGTTAATAAAACGGTCGTTAAGTGAATCCAGCTTCCCCAAGAACTTTGCTTGTCAGCAGGTTGCAAAATGGGAACACATGACCCCTCCCCCGGGATACTGCAACCAGGTCATAAATAGGACCTAGTTGCCCAGGGTTTGAATTTTGACCCTGTAACCATCAGGATGCTGCAGCGGTCATTAAGGGTGAAAAACGGTCATGAGTCACTTTTTTTTGGTGCCAGTGTAACTTCCGTCACTAAAAGAACAGTTGTAAGTGGAGGACTGTGTACTTAGCATGTTGTTCTGGCTTTAGTTCGCCAACCTACTTAAATTTTATCTTGGGGGGGCTTGTTGTAGATCAGGGGTCTTCAAACTTGGCCCTTTGATGACTTGCGGACTTCAACTCCCAGAATTCACTGGTGCCTGGCTGAGGAATTCTGGGAGTTGAAGTCCAGAAGTCATCAAAGGGTCATAGTTCCCTCACACTAGCTGAGGAATTCTGGGAGTTGAAGTCCACAAGTCATCAAAGGCTCATAGTTCCCTCACGCTGGCTGAGGAATTCTGGGAGTTGAAGTCCACAAGTCATCAAAGGGCCAAGTCGGAAGACCCCTGTGTTAAAGCATCCAAGAAGACTCTAAATGAATTAAATCCCAGTCTAATCTTGCTTTCTCCTGAGGGGGGCCTCCAAATACATCCAAACCCACAACTCCTGAACATCGTGGGCAGCTCTGGCTGGGAATTATGGGAGTTATCACCACCACACCTCTGAAGGAGATCTTAGGCCGAACCTTATGCTTGGGATTGGTGTAGGCCTTGTTTACCTTGGCCATTTCCAGGCGTGGGGACTTCAACTCCCAGAAGTCTCCTCAGTGGCCACAGTGGCTGAGGGATTCTGGGAGTTGAAGTCCACAAGTCATCAAAGGGCCAGGTTTGAAGACCCCTGTCTTAAATCTAACAAACAAAATGGAGGCTGGCTGAGGGATTCTGGGAGTTGAAGTCCACAAGTCATCAAAGGGCCAAGTTTGAAGGCCCCCTGTTGTAGATGCTTATTCCAGTTAATTAATTTAAGGCAGCGAAGTGAAGTTTATTTGTGTCTCAAGGTTGCAATGTAGCTGGGCAGTTTTTTTGTGTGTGTTGTCAGCAGCCACTAATGGCCTGCACTTTCCTCATTCATTTCCCTCCCCCTATAAGACCCATCGATGCAAAGGAGGTGGAGCCTCCACTCTAAATTGCTCTTGATTTACTAAAGGTTTGCAAGCTTTGTGGTTGGAAAAGAATCTCCAAAGGACAATGAATGCACAGTAAATTGAAGAGGGGGGGGGGAATAAATCCCAGGTGGTCAGAGAGGAAGGAGATGGAGCGGGGGGGGGGGGGGGCNTAGATAGATAGATAGATAGATAGATAGATAGATAGATAGATAGATAGATAGATAGATAGTCTGAATTTTGATCGTGACCCTGGGGATGCTGCAGCGGTGTGAAAAACAGCCATAAGTCCCTTATTTCAGTGAGGTTGTAACTTCACACAGTCACTAAACGAACTGTTATAAGTGGAGGACTATCTATAATCCTTTTGCTAAATTCAGTCCTTGCGCACTCTGGATGACCTCTTAGCTCCAAGTAACCCCCACGGGACCCCTCCTGACCCTATTTGAGACCCCCTGCTCTTCTCCCAAGACTAGGGGTGGCACCCTCCCCCTCCTGGGAGACCCCAACGAGCCCTCCCCCCTGCCTCTCCCAGCCCCAGCGGGGATTGATCTGCAGCAAACAATGTTAAGCCAAAGTCAAACACGGTTCTGCTTGAGTTCCTCTTGGCACCGGGGCCTGGCCCTTTGGGGGGGCTGAGTGGAGTTTGGGCTTTGCGTCACTGATGGGAGAGGAGCCCACTTTCCACGGCGAATCCCGGCTCAGCAATATTGAGTGGATTCCCTTGGGAAGGACGCGATTTTCATGGATTGATGGCTCAAAGAAAACGGGTCGATGTGGATATTGGAGGATAATCGTAGTCAGCATTTGCACTTCAATTCCTCTGCTGGCTGAGGAATTCTGGGAGTTGAAGTCCAGCCCTCATTTTTCAAACTTTTATTGAGTTTTTTATCCATAAAGGGAAAAAAAGGGAGGAATATAGGTATGGTAAACAGGGGAGGAAAAAATGGGGGATTTGGAACGGGGTAAGAGTAAATATAATCAATAATTTTACAAGCAAGTAGGTATCCGGCTTATCATAATATGTAAATACCTTATCTTAATATATAAATAACATATTATTCAAATATTTTTCACTTAAACTTAGCTTTAACCATAAAGGCATAACCATAAATTATTAAAAAACAACTATTTCCACCTAATAGCTAAACAAACAATAATATTGAAATCTCAGAGAAAAAGAATAGAAGAAAAGAACAAGAAAATTTCTAACAATCAACAATAATAAATCAAACTTCAATAAATCCTTTCACCTAACTATCTATTAATTAATACTCCGTCATTAAACTTCTATCATGTCTCTAACCAATGATAAAAATTTTCCCAGATTGTAAAGTAAACTGAGTCATCTTTTTCTTTCATTTCTAATATTAATCTATCCATTTCCGCACAATCTAAAAGTTTTGTAATTATATTCTGGTCCGATGGTAAATTCTCATTCTTCCAAAATTGGGCAAATGCTATCCTCGCTGCAGTTAAAATATGCAATATCAAATAGTCATTCTCTTTACCATAATTAGGTCTTAATATTCCCAACAAAAACAATTCCGGTTTAAATTCTATCTATATATTCATCATCTTTTCCAAGTCCAGCCCTCTTGAAGAATCCCCCTCTTGGCTGGGGGATTCTGGGAGTTGGTCTCTAGCCATCTTGAAGAATGCTGGCTGGGGGATTCTGGGTGTTGAAGTCCACCCCTTTTAAAGCAGGCTGGCTGGGGGATTCTGGGAGTCGAAGTCCACCCATCTTAAGGTATGCTAGCTGGGGGATTCTGGGAATTGAAGTCCACCCCTCTTAAAGCATCCTGGCTGGGGAATTCTGGGAGTTGAAGTCCACCCATCTCAAAGCAGGTTGGCTGGGGGATTCTGGGAATTGAAGTCCACTCCTCGACTTAAAGCATGCTGGCTGGGGGATTCTGGGAGTCGGAGTCCTCCCCTTTTGAAGTTCTGGCTGGGGAATGCTGGCAGTTTTACAAACAGCTCTCCTCCTCGTCCTCCTTTTCCGGTTCCCTTAATGGCTACTTGTCCCCATTCCTGGCCTTCCCACGCCAGGCGGAAAACCACCGGCGGGCGATTCCTGGACAGCTGCCTTGTGTGCCAAGGGATGCCACGTCACGCCCGGATGCTCAGAACCGGTTCCTGGGTTCCTCCTGCGGACGGGGACTTGCGTGACCCTTGTCTGGTTTTTCCAGTTTTGTGAATGGCTTCAGGGTGGAGGTTTCCGTATTCCCACGGGGGGGGGGGGGGGGAACCTGCTCCTGGTTGCGTGTTGCTGCAGTTTGCAATGTGTTGCGTGCATGACACTTCCACTCCCTTGCAGGAAAAGAGCCAAATACAATAAATCAATCAATCAATCAATCAGAATAGAGCTGGAAGGGACCTTGTGGTAGTCCTCAACTTACAACATACTATTCGAAGTTACAACTGCCCAGTGATTTATGAACCATGTTTCATACTTAACAACTGTTTGCGGCTTTCCCCTGGTCACGTGATCAAAATTCGGACGCTTGGCAACTGATTCATATTTATGACGGTCGTAGCGTCCCGGGGTCACGTGATCTCCTTTTGCGACGTTCTGACAAGCAAAGTCAATGCGGGAAGGCCATATTCACTTAATGACCGGGTTACTAACTTCACAACTGCAGTGATTCACTTACCAACCGTGGCGAGACAGGTCGTAAAACGGGGCAAAACTCAGTTAAGCAACGCAGCAGAAATTTTGGGCTCAAAATGGTGGTCGTAAGTTGAGGTCGACTTACAACCGTTCATATATTGCAGGGGTCTTCAAGCTTGGCCCTTTGATGACTTGTGGACTTCCACGTGTGCCTGGCTGAGGAATTCTGGGAGTTGAAGTCCACAAGTCATCAAAGGGCCAAGTTTGAAGACCCCTGGCTTAGGGTATTGTTTCTGGATGGCTGGGGAATTCTGGGAGTTGAAGTCCATTCATGCTGACTGGGGAATTCTGGGAATTGAAGTCCATCCATGCTGACAGGAATTTTAGGTGAAGTCCATCCATGCTGACTGGGGAATTCTGGGAGTTGAAGTCCAGGCCTCTTAAAGTTGGCCAGGTGGACAAACGGGGGCTTCAGAGCTTTGCCTTCTGCTGCGAAGCCCCAGATGGTCTCCAGATCTGATCTGCCTCCTACTCTCAGGATCCTCCTGGCGTCAGTTTTCACACATTTCCAGAGTCAATAATATTTGCAGGATTTACCAGCTGTTGTGATGGTTTTTACTTCAACAGAGGGAGGCAGAACCCAAACGTGGCACGCTCTGCCCGCTTCGTTGGCAGCACAGCTGGCCCTGGCATCACAACGGGCAGACCCCGTCTCCCTTGCCCTCCCCCCCCACTTCTCAAGTGTGATTGTGTTTGTTTTTGCCCCAAAACTCCTTTACAGGCGGTCCTCAACTTAAAACGGTTCATTTAGTGACCGTTCAAAATGACAGCTGCACTAAAAAAGGGACTTGGGACCGTTTTTCACACTTTATTTATTTATTAATTTATTAATTTATTTATTTATTAATTTAATTTATACCCCGCCCTTCTCCTCATGGGACTTACAACCGTTGCAGAATCCTCCACAGTTATATGATTAAAATTCGGACGCTGGGCAATTGACTCGGTTGCAGTGTCCCCCGGGGTCACGTGATCCCCTTTTGTGACCTTCTGACAAGCCAAATCAAGGGGGAAACCAGATGCATTTCACAACCGTGTTATTAACTCAGAATCACAGAGTTGGAAGGGACCTCGGAGGTCCTCTAGTCCAACCGCCTGCTCAAGCAGGAGACTCTAGGACAGGGGTAGGCAACCTTGGCTCTTTTATGACTCGTGGACTTTAACTCCCAGAATTCCTCAACCAGCATGGCGGAACTATGGCCCCTTCATGACTCGCGGACTTCAACTCCCAGAATTCCTGAGGAGCATGAGGGAACTATGGCCCCTTCATGACTCGCGGACTTCAATTCCCAGAATTCCTGAGGAGCATGAGGGAACTATGGCCCCTTCATGACTCGCGGACTTCAATTCCCAGAATTCCTGAGGAGCATGAGGGAACTATGGCCCCTTCATGACTCGCGGACTTCAACTCCCAGAATTCCTCAGCCAGCATGGGGGAAACTTTGGCCCTTTCATGACTCAGGGACTTCAACTCCTAGAATTCCTGAGCCAGCATGGGGGAACTATGGCCCCTTCATGACTCGTGGACTTCAACTCCCAGAATTCCTGAGCCAGCATGGCTCAGCTTGGAAACCTCTCCCTTTCCCCTCAGCATGGCTGGCTCAGGAATTCTGGGAGTTGAAGTCCACTAGTCATAAAAGAGCCCAGGTTGCCTACCTCTGCCCTATGCCATTTCAGACAAATGGCTGTCCAATCTCTTCTTAAAATTTGGATTCGCAAGGAAGGTGGTGACATGGGCCCCTCCGCCACCATTCCTCCTCCTCTTCCTCCTCCTCCTCCTCCTCCAGCATTCCACCCTTTCCCCCTGCCTCCCTCCTTCCCTTCAGCACATAATTCATTATCGGTTCCTGCAACAAAAACCAAAGTGTCTCACACTTGCACTTCTTCTTTCCCACCAGCTCAGAGTTTGCCGAGGGAGCCTGTTGAGAATAACTTAATTAATATTAATGTGGATTGTTCCCTTTCCATTTTTACTTCCACAGGGAGCTCAAAGCCTCCTTTAGCCTTCATCGGAGGGTTGTCAGCCCCACATCTCACACGCTCGGTGTTTTGACAAGCTTTGATGCTGCCTGCTAGTCGTCCCAATTCTGCCTTTCTCCTCCTGGTTGCAGGCCTTGAGCAGGTGGGGGTGCAAAGAGCATCCTTATCTGGCCCCTCCCTCTTCCCAACTCCCCCGTTTATCCAAACTGGGTTCCCAGGAGAAGAATTTGGGGAGGGGGGGGTTGGACATGCTTTGCAATCCCCACAGAGGCAGGATTTATGCAGTCAAGGCCTGGCTGGTGTTGTAAAGCTGGAGTAAAGCTCCTCTTTGCATCCCCCTTATAAAGCAGGAGTTAACTTCCTCCATTGCAAAACTGGAGTAAAGCTCCTCCTCACAGACTCCTGTTTTCTAGCCTGACGCCCGGTTTTCTGCTTAGTTACAGTCCATCAACTAGTTAGTAGAAAATCCCTCTTTTCGCTGAATTGCCCCGTTTTCGGCTGTGGTGTGCGTACTCTGTGAGTGGAAGCCACGACGATGTCGCAAATGGCGTAATCTCATTGTGCAAATAATGCAAAGTGTGTAATTGTGGGGTCCTTGGGTGCTCTCTGAGCTGGGTGGTTTTCCTGAAGACGTTTCATGACCCATCTAGGTAACATCATCAGTGATAGAAGGGAGGGGGATTTGCCGAGTGGAAGAGGAGGATGTGAGGGGGGAGAACTATTAGGGTCCTTGGTGCTCTCTGAGCTGGGTGGTTTTCCTG
>NW_015392644.1:45013-46540 GCF_001527695.2 Protobothrops mucrosquamatus
GCAAATAATGCAAAGTGTGTAATTGTGGGGTCCTTGGGTGCTCTCTGAGCTGGGTGGTTTTCCTGAAGACGTTTCATGACCCATCTAGGTAACATCATCAGTGATAGAAGGGAGGGGGATTTGCCGAGTGGAAGAGGAGGATGTGAGGGGGGAGAACTATTAGGGTCCTTGGTGCTCTCTGAGCTGGGTGGTTTTCCTGCAGACGTTTCATGACCCATCTAGGTAACATCATCAGTGATAGAAGGGAGGGGGATTTGCCGAGTGGAAGAGGAGAAGGAGGAGGATGTGGGGGGGGGAAGAACTATTAGGGTCCTTGGTGCTCTCTGAGCTGGGTGGTTTTCCTGCAGACGTTTCATCACCCAACTAGGGAACGTCATCAGTTGCAGGGTAAGAAATGTCTGCAAGAAAACCACCAGAGAGCTACAGATATTCTCCTTTATTTATTATGCTGTCTGTTGGCAGGTCTTTGAAGGTCTGGGCTTGCTGTCCAGGGGCCCCCCTCCCTACTGCTGCTGCCCCCCCCCGCCTTCTCAAACCCCCCCACCCCATTTCCTCTGCCAGAAAGTGTGACTTCTCTGTTTCTCCCTCTGCATCTCCTGCGGTGGCTGTTGCTGCTTGCCAGAGAAATTTGTTTGCAAAGTCTTCGGGTTTTTATCTTCTCCCTCCCTGACACCCAGACTCACAAGCTCTGCACAGACACACACTCACACACCACATTCCCTTGCTATGCTAGATTGGCTCAACACAGCTACTCCTCAACTTACAAGCAATCGTATATTGTGGCTGTCCAAAATTTACAACAGCTCTGAAAAAAAGCGACATGACGGTTTTTCACAGTTACGGCCCTTCGGCGCTCCTGTGGTCACGTGGTCAAAATTCGGGTAGGCTTGGTGACTGACTCACATTTATGACAGTCGCAGTGTCCCCCGGGGATCACGTGATCCCCTTTTGCAGCCACATCTGATAATCAAAGTCAAGGGGGAAGCCAGAATCACTTAAGAACCGTTATTAATTTAACAACTGCAGCGACGCCCTGAGCAACTGTGACATGAAAGGTGGTAAAACGAGGCAAAACTTAACAAACGTCTTGCTTAGCAACAGAGGTTGCGGTCGTAAGTCAAGGACTTTCTGTACTAGTAATTAATTGATCTTGGTTCCTGTTTTGGGGCTTAACTAACCATGGTTTTAGGGCAGAGATAGGCAATCTGGGCTCTTTTATGACTGGTGGACTCCAACTCCCAGAATTCCTGAGCCAGCCACGCTGAGGGAAAAGGGAGAGGTTTCCGAGCTGAGCCATGCTGGCTGAGGAATTCTGGGAGTTGAAGTCCACGAGTCATGAAGGGGCCAAAGTTTCCCCCATGCTGGCTTAGGAATTCTGGGAGTTGAAGTCCACGAGTCATGAAGGGGCCAAAGTTCCCCCATGCTGGCTGAGGAATTCTGGGAGTTGAAGTCCACGAGTCATGAGGGAGGCCAAAGTTCCCCCATGCTGGCTGAGGAATTCTGGGAGTTGAAGTCCACCAGTCATGA
>NW_015392644.1:49217-51762 GCF_001527695.2 Protobothrops mucrosquamatus
AAGTGGTCAAGGTTGCAGATCCCTGGTCTAGACAGAGGTTGCCCCACAAGGGGAAGAACGAATAACGCTATTATTTTACTATTACTAAGATCCTATCATTTTATTCTTGTTTGTAACTGCCTTCTAATATTTATATAGAGTTTTGATGTTTTTCTGCCTGCTGCGAGAGGGAAGGGCAGTTTCTAAATGAATGAATAAAGAAATCGATAAACTATAAAGGGTGCTTATTGTCCTAAAGTATTTTTTAACATGAAAAGCATCTCCGAATTTGCATTATCAGTTTGAAGGGAGCCCATTATGGGACACAGGTTCCCTTTCATTATTTTAATGAGTCATTAGCTTAAAAGCCCATGGGGAATGCTAATTGTCTGGCCACCAGCCTTTGGTGAAAGAGGAGATTTCTTTAGAAAGGGGACGCTTGACCCATGGGCCCAATCAATCAAAAGGGCAGAAATTTTTCGTTCTCCATTCGGAGTAAGGGGCCTTGGGGCAGTACAAGAAGTCCCCGACTTACAACGATTTGTTTAGTGACTGCTCGCAGTTACAATGGCATTGAAAGTGATTTGCGACCGTTTTTCACACTTAGACAATTAACACTTAGAACAATTAACCAGTGGAACCACCTGCCTCCAGAAGCGGTGAATGCTCCAACACTGGAGGTTTTTAAGAAGAGACTGGACAGCCATTTGTCCGAAATGGTGTAGGGTTGCCTGCCTGAGCAGGGGGTTGGACTTGATGACCTCCAAGGTCCCTTCCAACTTTACTACTACTACTGCTGCTACTACTACTACTACTACTATTATTATTATTATTTATTATTATTATCATTATCATTATCATTATCATTATCATTATCATTATCATTATCATTATCATTATTATTACTGTTGCAGCGTCCCCAGGGTCATGGGTCAAAATTCAGACACCTGGCAACTGATTTGTATTTATGACGGTCGCAGTGTCCCAGGGTCACGTGACCCAAATCCAGCCGCTTGGCAACTGACTTGTATTTATGACGGTCGCAGCGTCCCAGGGCGATGTGATCCCTTTTTGCGACCTTCTGACAAGCAAATTCAAGGGGGAAGCTTGTTGTTGTTGTTAGTTGCGAAGTTGTGTCAGACCCATCGCGACCCCCACGGACAACGTTCCTCCAGGCCTTCCTGTCCTCTACCATCTTCTGGAGTCCATTGAAGCTCACGCCTACTGCTTAAGAACCATGTTGCTAGCTTAACAACTTGTTAAGGGATTCACTTAAAAGCTGTGGCAAGACAGGTTGTAAAACGGGGCAAAACTAATGTCTCACTTAGCAACGGAAAGTTTGGGCTCCATTGTGGTCGTACGTCGAGGATTATTTGTACCCTGGGGTTGTCAGGTCTTGATCTACTTTGAAGAGGAGATCCATTACGCCAGGGGTCTTCAAATTTGGCCCTTTAATGACTTGTGGACTTCAACTCCCAGAATTCCTCAGCCAGCATGCTTGGCTGAGGAATTATGGGAGTTGAAGTCCAGGGGCCTTCCAACTTGGCTCTTTGATGACTTGTGGGCTTCAATTCCCAGAATCCCTCAGCCAGCCTCCATTTTATTTGTTAGATTTAAGACAGGGGTCTTCAAACTTGGCCCTTTGATGACTTGTGGTCTTCAACTCCCAGAATCCCTCAGCCACTGTGGCCATGGAGGAGAATTCTGGGAGCTGAAGTCCCCACGCCTGGAAATTGCCCAGGTAAACAGGGCCTACACCAATCCCAAGCATAAGTTTCAGCCTAAGATCTCCTTCAGAGGTGTGGTGGTGATCGCTCCCATAATTCCCAGCCAGAGCTGCCCACGATGTTCAGGAGTTGTGGGTTTGGATGTATTTGGAGGCCCCCATCAGGAGAAAGCAAGATTAGACTGGGATTTAATTCATTTAGAGTCTTCTTGGATGCCTTAACACAGGGGTCTTCAAACTTGGCCCTTTGATGACTTGTGGACTTCAACTCCCAGAATTCCTCAGCCAGCGTGCCTAGCTGAGGAATTCTGGGAGTTGAAGTCCAGGGGGTCTTGAAACTTGGCCCTTTGATGACTTGTGGACTTCAACTCCCAGAATTCCTCAGCCAGCGTGCCTAGCTGAGGAATTCTGGGAGTTGAAGTCCAGGGGTCTTGAAACTTGGCCCTTTGATGACTTGTGGACTTCAACTCCCAGAATTCCTCAGCCAGCAAGGCTGGCTGAGGAATTCTGGGAGTTGAAGTCCACAAGTCATCAAAGGGCCAGGTTTGAAGACCCCTGAGCTAGATAAAAGGAATATTAAGCAATATTTCTGAACCTCAACAACCGTAAACCTACGGAGGGGAACGGCCTTCTGATTTCCAGTTTCTCTCCAGTGCAGGATGGATTGCAAAGATATCTCCGCGGAAACTCTGTACGACGTGCTGCACGACATCGAGTACCGGAAAAAGTGGGACACGAACGTCATCGAGACTTTTGACATCGGCAAGCTGACCGTCAACTCAGACGTGGGATACTACGCCTGTGAGAAAGGGTGGTGGGCGGGGGGAGGAGGGGCTGGAG
>NW_015392645.1:0-3516 GCF_001527695.2 Protobothrops mucrosquamatus
CAGCAAGCGGGACTGGCCTAGGGGATTTTATAGGGGTTTTAATTACTTTTAAATTTGACATTCTCAAATATTTCATTTTAATTAAATTTTAACTAGGTGTAATATGTTAGCTTTTTATCATTTGTCAGCCGCCCTGAGTCCGAAAGGAGAAGGGCGGGATATAAATACAATTAATAAATAAATAAATAAATAAATAATAGTAAAGTCCGGTAACGGAGACTTAACGCATCCCAAGTGCCGGGCACAAGTACATTTTATTGCAAACTGCTAAAGAGAGCTTTGGCTGTGTTTACTTATTTTTTTAAATAAAATAATAAAAAAGTAACAGGTCATATTTGTAGATACTAAAAATGCACTGCAGAGTGGGATGGGTCCTCCATCACTAGAGGCTTTTAAGAGATTGGATAACCACTTGTCTGAAATAGTAATAGGATTGGACTAGAAGACCTCCAGATGGCAGAGCAGGGGGGTGGACTAGAAGACCTCCAAGGTCCCTTCCAGCTCTGTCATTCTGAGATCCTGGAGGCAGAGACCAAACTGTTGCTGCCCTCAAGTCTGCATGAGCAGACAAAACGGATTGGAGGGGTGGGGGCCCCACAATTCCTCCACTTCTCTCTCTGAAAGCCAAGCATCCTGTGGGTAGCTAGCAATGTAGGTCATTCCTCGTTTAGTGACTCTTTGTAATTATGAGGGTGAAGGAAAAGTAATTTTGCAACCAGTCCTCATATTTACGACCTTTGCAGGTCTGTAAAGCAACGGAAAGCTGAAATAAGATCACAAACACAGCCATGGTTTCACTTAATGACCCACTTTGCCTAACGACCAAGTTGCAGGTCCCAGTTGTCGCTAAACAAGGACTGCCAGCTCTGCCATTTTCAGCTTGGCACCCGGCTAGCAGCCTGCCATGAATGGTTAAGGGGGAGGGAAGGAAGGGCAAATGGGCAATGAGCATGTATGGGGCAGAGATGGGAAATGGGGAGGGGGGGCTGCCATCTTGATGGAGATCAGAGATGCACGGAACCAGCCTGTGCCCAGTCTTCAAGGCCACGAAGCCTGGGAACGGGATGGCGATTGCCCCAGACGTCCCAGCGGTTCTCAAAACACCTCTGCGGCTCTCCATTGGCTGAAGACGAACTGGTTGGGGGGGGGGACAGGATGGGGGGGAGTTTGTAGCCTTTTGAGTGGTAACTTTGGTTCTAGCCTGCCTTCGCTGCAACCAACAGTCCTTAGTAAAAGAACCCGTCACTTCAACCAAATGGAGCCGAGGGTCTTTCTTTCCCAGAGACCCGAGCGGGGCAGCTCTGACAGGCCGCCGGTGGTCTCCCTTGCAGGGTGGGGGTTTTCTAGGAGAGCCCCAGACCCAGATTCGCTGGGGCTGCCGTGCCCTGAACGCCCGGAGGCCAGGCCAAGAAGGGCCAGAAGGCCGAGGGGCCTCTCTGGAGAGTCAAACGCTCCGGCTGATGGGAAGGAGGACCCGGGGGGTTGGGGGCAATGGGCACATAACCCTTGCATGGTGGGCTGTCCAGGGAGGGCTGCCAAAGCCCTGTGGGGTAGGGGGGTATACAAGTCTAAAGGCCGCTGTTATTGCCATGGGCGGCCAGCAACACCTTCCAGAAGGTGAAGCTCAGAGCTGCAGCTCACCAAGGCTTCTGCCTTTTAATAAACTTTCTGTCCTCCCCAAAGCCTGTTTTCAAGTAGGCTCATTCCAGAATGAGGAGCCTTTGCTCTCTCTCTCTCCCCCCCCTCCCCCAAGACTAAAGCTTTGCCGGCTCCCTTCAGTTGGGCACCTGCAGGGCGCGTGCCAGCTTCCCCCCCTCCATCTCTGGTGCCCCGTGGGCTGCCCTCTGCTTGGAAGGGGTGCCCATCTGCAGGAAGCCCTTTGCGGCCTCCGTCTTCAGGGGCAGCTCACGAGGCCGACTCGCTTAACGGCCCGGTCGCCCCTCTCCTTGCAGCGAGAACGAGGCCCTGTGGCGAGAGGTGGCCAGTTTGCGTCAGAAGCACACGCAGCAGCAGAAGGTCGTCAGTAAGGTGAGTTTGTCCTCCCCTGCCCAGCTCAAGAGCAACCCCCNGGGCCTCTAAATTTTGGGTTGAGGGTCAGGTCAAATGCGAGGGCCGTAGCTGGTCTGAAACATTCTCTGTGGGGACAGTGGGAGCCGCTGAGAGCACGGCAGATATGTATTTATTAGCTTAATTTAATTGCCACTCATCTCCAATTAAAACATTGGGTGCCTAGCAGCAGTTAAAAACAATATTAAACAAAACATATGTTACACACACACACATACCATACACATCTATATGTAGATACACAAACGCATGCACATAAGCTCAGTCGGCCACCAGGATCAGCAAAAGCCATCAAGAACACAGTTAACACAAGTTGAACGTGATCCTACCTGTGCATTCGTCAACCAAAGAGCAACATTGGTGGGGCCAGCATAACACAACACCAGCCACTGTCAAGTTTATTCATTATTATCTTTTCTACCCTTTCGATCAGAATTTATAGGTTTGTAATTTCGATTTCGTCTTTTCAGGAGACAGGCCTCCTTCCCCCATTTTCTCACTTCCATTCCATCCCGGCTCACTTTGTCACTTTGATTATTGTTCAATTTTGTCTTACCTTCTTCAGAACATGATATTCTTTAAAACCATTCTGCATTTTCTCTGTTGTTTTAATGTTAACTTTTCATCCTGTTTTTTTCTTCTATTTTTTCCTTTTTTTCTCTCTGTTCATATTGCATAGGTCAGGGGTAGGCAGCTGTGCTGGCTCAGGAATTCTGGGAGTTGAAGTCCACGAGTCATAAAAGAGCCAAGGTTGCCTACCCCTGGCATAGACTGAGGATGAAATATATTGTGTAAGGTTTTTTTTGGGGGGGAGAGGTGTATCAGATTCACTACCTGCGGGGCAGGATGCCGGGCGTGTAACCAGACCCCAGCCTTAGCTCAAGCCTTCTTGCGCAGGTAGCTCAGATCAGGAGGCCACCTTGCAAGTCAACACAAAGCTGCCCTGTGTCCCAGCACTTTAGGAACGGAGGCGTCGTGCGAACCTAATTCAGGAAGAATAGCTAAGGTTTCTGTTACGCTTCGGTTCTTGATGAGAGTGGAATCTGCCATTTTTACTTTACCCAAGATACGCCACTAGAGCAATTCGTTCCTTCTGCGTGGCAAGCATTCAAAATATTTTATTGATCTGTTCCGTTCCTGTAGCTGCCCAGCTCAGCAAAGTGGCTCCACTTACAATTCTAAAACTATAAAACAATTTAAAAATATCAAAACAATAAATATAACAACAACCGTGATGATTAATCAACTAATCAGATCGGGTCCGCAACTTGGGTGTTCTCCTGGATTCACGGTTGACATTGGACGACCAGTTGTCGGCCGTGACCAGGGGAGCGTTTTATCAGGTTCGCCTGATTCGCCAGTTGCGGCCGTTTCTGGACCGGGACGCCCTACGCACGGTCACTCATGCCCTTGTGACTTCCCGCCTGGACTACTGCAATGCTCTCTACA
>NW_015392645.1:6205-9968 GCF_001527695.2 Protobothrops mucrosquamatus
GAGCGGAGCTCGTCCGCCCATCGGTGGGAGATCACGGAAGCAGCCCGGAGCAGATGAAGGCCAGATCCTCCATCCCCGAGTCTGGAGATCCAGGGGCGACGGCCTCAGCAGCCCCTCTGCCTTCTTTCTCTGGGCTGCCTCGGTCCCCCCAGCTCCTGCGCAGCGTGCAGCAGCCTCACCGGCCTCCTCTTCCTCCTCTGCAGCTCATCCAGTTCCTGATTTCCTTGGTGCAGTCCAACCGGATCCTCGGGGTGAAGAGGAAGATGTAAGTGAGCCCCCAGGGGTGCACGGTTGATGGGCAGCCAGGGTGGGGGAAGCGCTGGGTCTGGCAGGGTGGCCCGGGGACCCTGGCCTGCAGGGTGGCCTCACTGCCCCCTCGCTCTCCCTCGCAGCCCCCTGATGCTGAACGACGGCGGTTCACCCCACAGCATGCCCAAGTATGGCCGGCAGTACTCCTTGGAGCACCTCCACAGCCCGTCCCCCTACTCGGTGAGTGGGGAGGGGTATAGCTTGGGCTGGGCGGATGCCTTCCCTTGTTGCCTCTTTCCCCCCCCCCCCCATGTCTTCCTTCAGGCGTCCCTGGGCAGACTCTCCAAGAGGGCATCTCTCCCCTAACTTCTTCCCTTCCGGGTCCCTTTCCCACATGCAACCAGCCTGCCACCTGTCCTCCTTTGACCCTGTCCACCTTCCCCCAAGGGGTTGCACAGCTGATGATTCCCAGCCTTGCAGCTCGGCCGGAGCCCAGCTCGGCTCTGGCCACGTCCGGTTTCTGGGCGGCTGCAAAGGTTGGGTCCTCCAGTGGGAGTTTCCTTACCTGGTGCTAATGGATGCTTCCTGGAGTCCCCCCCCCCCCGGGTCTCCCACCCCAGGGCTAAGCAGGCCCGGCTCTGCTTGGCTGCCTTTGACAGACCGCTGCGGCCCTTCGGACTCCGGCTGGCCCTTGGACCTGAATCCTCAGACAGGGGGTCTGGCACGGCCTTAGGTCAGGGGGGAAAAAAATCCAAGTGTACCTTTCCCAGCAAATGAATGTTATTAAAAGGATCACAGGTCCCGGCCAGAGTTTTCCTGAGCTGCAGCTCACAAAGGCTTCTGCCCTTTCATAAACTTTGTCCCTCGGGAAAAGCGTGCCCGGATCCCGCTGTTTTCTGCCCCCGTAGATGCAGCTCCCTTCCCACATTGTGCCGGCCCAGGAGTTGTGTTCCCTTCATCCAGGCCCGGCCTTAAGCCTGTGGTCTGAGCCCAGCCTTTCCGCCTCTCTTCCCCCCAGGGTCCCTCCTGGCCTCCCCTGCCAGCCCCCCTTCCCTCTTCCGACTGGGTGCTGCCCGCCTGCCCTCCTTCGGGCCTCCTCCGTCCTCTTCTCCAGCTGAATCGCCAAGGGATTTTTTTAGGGGGGGGCAGTTTCTCAGAGTTTCTGCTGTAGGGAGGAGTGGGGGCAAGGAAGGGGCCCTGAAGGAATCAGTGCTCCGCCATTGCAGGGTGCAAATATGGCTGACCACCTTTGCAGCGTTTATTCTTTGATACAGTTTTCCAAGCAGCAAAAGTTTAACATGGCAGTAGCATTTTATTGGTTCAACTCCTTACCAATCCTTAAGAATATACAAGCCAGGAGGCCCCAAACAGGGGGAGCAGTTTGCTGCAACATCCTGTTGGTGTAACCTAGCTGATATCAGGCAGGTGAAGTCATTGGACCAGCCTGGGGTAGTTTTCCCACATTGCCATGGTGATGTGAAGGGATGAGATCCTGTAGAGAGAAGAGGCACACAGGCTTTGGAGGGGGCAGTTTGCTGCTCCCGACCTCTACCTGGCCCCCACCTCTACAGGGCCCCTGCTGAAAAGACCCCTGTGGGGAAGGGGGTCCCTGTGCTTCACTCGCCTCTTGGGGAGGGAGGGAGGGGCTGCCTCTTGGCCCATGGCTGGCGGGGCAAAGACCCATCTCCCCCCCCCCTTCTCATTGCAGGCGTCCTCCCCAGCGTACGGCGGCCCCAAGCTCTACTCTCCTGACTCCGGCCCCATCATCTCCGACGTGACCGAACTGGCCCAGTCCAGCCCGTCCCCCTGTCCCAGCAGCAGCAGCTTTGAGGAGGAGAGGTAGGTGGCTTCTCTGGGCAGGGGGGGAAGGCCAGGCTGCCCCCCCTCCTTTCCTCAGAAGGTTCCTGGGGGGGAGGGGGTGCTGTGTCGGAGTTTGCATCTGCACCCAGAGGGGGGAGCCGAGCAGTTATCCCCCTCCACTTTCCAGCAAGGAAAGGAAAATTGGTTCAACGGTTTGGCACGGCTTGATTGCCGGTTCCAGGTCACTTTGTGGCTTTCTCTTCCCGATCCCGTTGGTGACCGTGTCTCTCAGCAGAGCGGCCCCAGGATCCCAGCCGGATGGGTGAGCTCTGCTCCTGTCACTCATCGGTGGCTCTGACGCTCGTTTCCATCATGTGCCCAGAAGCCCTGGCCCCATGCTGCTCAGCCTCAGGGGGACTCTGGGGCCAGGAATCCTGCCTAAAGGAGCATAGTCTGCGCTCTGCACTCTCAGCCCCTTGGTAGGGCAACGACTTGCCTGGTCCCCTGCCCATGTTCACTGGGTTCGGGGTCCTCAGGACCCCAGCCCCCTATTGCTTCCTCTCCCCCAACCCTCACGCTGCCAGAGGATGGAGCCACAGCACGCGTGTCATGGCCACACAGGAGCTCCTGCTTGTAAAAGGGGAGACGGCCACTTGCCAAAATGGGTCAGTTCTGCTCTCTTTTTCCCACTCTGGAACTTCTGCTGGAGTGTCAACACTGGACGTACATCTCCATCTCCATGGTTGCCACGATGTAAAAAAGATGTTGGGACTCTAGAAAGAGTACAGAGAAGCGCAACAAAGATGATCAGGGGGATGGAGGTTAAAACATATGAAGAACAATTGCAGGAACTGGATATGTCTAGTTTAACGAAGAGAAGGACGAGGGGGTTACATGATAGCAGTGTTCCAGTATATCAGGGGCTGCCCCAAAGAAGAGGGAGTCAAGCTATTCTCCAAAGCGCCTGAAGGCAGGACAAGAAGCAACGGATGGAAAGTAATCAAGGAGAGAAGCAACCTGGAACTAAGGAGGAATTTCCTGACAGTGAGGACAATTAACCAGTGGAATTGCTTGCCACCAGAAGTTGTGGGTGCTCCAACACTGGAGGTTTTCAAGAAGAGACTGGACAGCCATTTGTGTTATTCTGTTATCTGCCCCCAGGGTTTGCCCTCCCCCTTCAGACCCCCCCCCAAGGGCTGACACCTTTGCCAGCTCTTGAGGAGAGGAGAGTTGGGGGGTGGCAACTCTGTGGTGGTGGTGGTGGTGGTGGGACCCTTCCCATTCGTGCCTGCAGCCACAAGCCTCGTCCTCAAAGCCCCCGGTCTTCCGCCCGGCCAGTTGCCTGCCTTCATTGCTTCTCTCCTCTTTTCCTCCTCTCCCGGCCTGCCTTAGGAGCAGCCCCCTGGTCCGTATCAAGGAAGAGCCCCCGAGCCCCTCCTGCAGCCCCTCCGCAGAGGACGTCAGCCCCGTGGGCCCCCCGCTCTCGCCCTCCACGTTCATCGACTCCATCTTCCGGGAGGAGCAGCCCAGCAGCACTTCGGCCACGGCCCCCCCCACCCAGGGCAGCCCAGCGCAGCCCCAGGAGAAGTGCCTCAGCGTGGCCTGCCTGGACAAGTGAGTGTGGGGCATCACGCCCGGGGCAGAGGGTCCCCTCCCCTCTCTGGCCCACCCCCCCCTGCCGTAGCCCAGGGCTGTCCGGCCTTGGCAACTTTTA
>NW_015392645.1:10124-19473 GCF_001527695.2 Protobothrops mucrosquamatus
GGAGGAGCAGCCCAGCAGCACTTCGGCCACGGCCCCCCCCACCCAGGGCAGCCCAGCGCAGCCCCAGGAGAAGTGCCTCAGCGTGGCCTGCCTGGACAAGTGAGTGTGGGGCATCACGCCCGGGGCAGAGGGTCCCCTCCCCTCTCTGGCCCACCCCCCCCTGCCGTAGCCCAGGGCTGTCCGGCCTTGGCAACTTTTAAGACCCCCGGAATTCCCCAGCTAGCTAAGTCTTAAAGTTGCCAGGTTGGGAGACCCCTCCCCTGGGCTCAGGAGCCAGGGCTTTTTGGCTCCCAGCTTCAGGGACTGAATTTTGTCGGTCTGAAGGTGCTTCCCCCCACCCCTCTCCTGCCTCCTTCTTCCGGTGAACGAGGGGGGGGCTCTTTTCTCGGCCTGGGCTCAACCCCCGCTCTTCCCCTTAGCGGGAGGGGCTGCGTTTGTCCTTCGGGGCCATTTCTGAGCCCTCTGCCCCCGCTCAGTGGCCCTCCCCACCGAGGGCAGAAGGCTGCCCCTGGCGCTAAGGCTGCCCCCTGCCCCAGGGGCAGAAGGGGACGGGAATTATCCCAGGGCCGGAAAGCACTCTGGCCTCGGGGGGCAGTAGGCCCTCCCAGGGGCCACAGAGACCCAGATCTTGCCCGCTAGGGCTGCAGCCCAACAGGTGCTGAGCTCCCCAAGCGGGCACCCGCTGGTGCAGCCAGACCACGTGGGGCTGGCAGGCAAAGGCCCGGAGCAAAGCGGTGGCCCAGGTGTGGCCACGCTCTCGCCCCGCCCTGACCTCAGTGGCTACCTTCCCTCCAGGCGGGGCCTTCCACCCGCTGGTCTGCACAGGGAGCTCTCGGCTCACAACGGCTCATTTAGTGACCATTCAGAGCCCTGTGACCGTTTTTCACACACGACCTTCCCAGCATCCCCCAGGGTCACGTGATCAGAATTCAGACGCTTGGCAGCTGACTCATCTTTATGACGGTCGCAATCTCCTGGGTCAGTGGGGGAGGCGGACTCACTTAACAACTGGGTTACTAGTCAGCTGTAGTGATTCGCTGGATGACTGAGGCAAGAGCGGTTGTAAAATGGGGCAAAACCCGCTTAACAAACGTCTCGGAAATGTCGGGCTCCGTTGCGGTCATAAGGCGAGGACGGCCCGTGCCAGGAGAGGCCTGGCCCTTTTCTGAGGGGCAGAGCTTCCCCTGGTGCTGGGGGAGTTTTCCTCCCCTGCCACGTAGCCGGAGGCAGACCCTCCCTCACGCTCGGCCGCCTTCCCCACCCGGATCCTGCCGTGCCCGTCTCTGGTCCGGAGGCCCCGGGGGCTCCTGGGCCTCGCTTGGCAGTCAGGCCATCCGGGCACAGCCCGCCACTCATTCCCCCCCAGGCTCAGCATGCAGGGCGCCCGGCTGCTCTGCACGTCTAGGGGGCCACTTGTGGGGCAGCAGTTGGAGAGAGTCTTCCTAGGGAGAACTGGGGGTCGACGCTGCATCTGGGAACAGGCCCCAAGGGGGTGGGCTACCCCCCTCTCAGCCGCTGACCAGCCTCGAAACCCCCTCAGGCTGGCTGGACCCGGGACAGGATGATTTGGCGAAGGGGCTACAGCAGGGCGCCCACTTTAAGACTTGTGGACTTCAGCTCCCAGAATTCCCCAGCCAGCTAGGCTTCCTTCCTCGGCCGTGTGGTCCCGTCCCAGGGTCTGTAGCGTCTGCTGTGGTGGCTGAGGAATTCTGGGGGTTGAAGTCCACGAGTCTTAAAGTTGCAAGGTTGGACACCCTACCCTGGGTTACAGCAAACCTAGAGGTGGCTGGGGAATTCTGGGGGTTGAAGTCCACGAGTCTGGACGTTGCCACGTTTGGAGAGCCCTGACCTGGTGGGGCCTTATGGGGTGGACACAGGAAGGCCAGGAAGGACCGAGGTTCTCCTCTCTGCCCCAAAGGCCCTTCTGCACTGGGGAGGGGGAGGCCTGCCAGAGCCTGGATCGGGGGTAGGGGGCTGTGGTGTCTTCCGAACGGGAGCAGCTCCAGAGCCAGGGGGAGCAGATGTGCCGAGGGGCCCCAGTGTTGCCTGGCCTCCCGGTCTCTCTGGCTGGAGGAGGGGGCCTGGGCAAGATGGCCCAAAGGGGGTCACTTCTGAGCCCTCTCCAGGCTGTGCGGTTCAAAGCCCCCTAAAGGCCCAGGAAGTAGAGGCAAGCCCCCCAGACACACACGCGCACACACACGTCCAGAGCAGAGTCCGTCTGGGGTGGCCTCCTTCGCAGGAAGCCCCCTTTCTTCCCTGGCAGGAAGAGGAGCCCCGTGGCGCAGGGGGGCTGGGCCTTGCCCGTTGGGGAGACCATCGCTCGGGCCCTGCAAGGGGCAGAGCTGGGCACCTTTGGGTCCTGCTCGTCCCATTCTCCTGTCTGAGCGACGGGCTGCTCAGAGCTGGCAAGGCGAATTGCGAGGCGCCCTGCCCTTGCTCTGGGGGGGGGCAGCTCTCTGTTG
Organism: Protobothrops mucrosquamatus; assembly: GCF_001527695.2. Classification (NCBI taxonomy): domain Eukaryota; kingdom Metazoa; phylum Chordata; class Lepidosauria; order Squamata; family Viperidae; genus Protobothrops; species Protobothrops mucrosquamatus. The sequence goes on from NW_015392645.1 coordinate 12,587, forward strand.
TCCTCCCCACTGGCCCGTTGTCTCTGCTCCGCCTCCCCCTCCGTGGGGGCTGCCCCTCGAGCAGCCGGTCTCTGGCCGGTCAAGCGCCCCCCTCCCTCGGGTGACAGGCCTGTGGGCCTTCTCCATGGACGCTTCTTCTTCTTGTATCTTTCAGCGTGGGTCGTGCTCCGCAGATGTCTGAGGTCACCTGCCTTTTCCCCAGCCCTTCCTCTTCCTCCCTGCACTGCAGACCGCAGCAAGGGTTAGCATTTCCTCAGGCACGGCCGGCCCCCCCCTCAGGAGACAGGGGGGCAGGGAGACGTGGGGAGGGGGAAGCAGAGGGAAGGGGACCGCAGGAGGGTGGCTGCTTCGCCCTTCCAGCGCCAGAGACTCAGCCTTGTTCACCCCACTAAGGACAGAGCAGCCCCTGAATTTGCAGCCAGGGCATCTGCCCAGCCCCCTTCCACCCCCCACCTGGAGGACTGAGTGGGGGTCCGGCTGCTGCTAGGAGCAGAGTTGGGCTGGCCTGCAGGGCAGCCATTCCTGGGGCTTGGGGACTTGCAAACTGGCTGGCGTGGGCAGACTTGAACCCAAGGCAGGGGGTCTTACATCTTCCAAGCCTGGAGCTCTCCCGGTGGCTCTCCGGAGGGGGCTGTTTCCGTTGGCAGAGACGGAGAGGTGAACGGCAGGGAGTGTCCAGGCCCCCCTGCTTGGTGGTCTCGCTGAAGCCAACTAGCCGAGAAGGGGACTCTGGGCAGCTCAAGCAGCTGTTACGGGTCCAGCTGGCCTCTTCACACCCTGGGGGGGCCTGGTCCAGGCTCCCCCCCCTGCCCCGGGCATAGTCTGTAGACCCCTCCTCCCAGACCCCTCCCCTTTACCTCCCTGGGTCTCTGCTGGTTCCCGGGAGGGCCTACAACTGCAGAGCGGTTCTGCTGAGTGCCCTCTTGCACGTGGATCCAGGGACCCCCAGGCAGCCCTCGTGGAACATGCCCTTGGGTGGCACAGGCACAAACAACACAAGGGGCAACTGGTGGCAGGTGGGGAGGGGTCCCTTTGGAGGGAGGGGGTGAGCCCAGGCCGTGGCCTTCTCAGTGCTTTCATCCTCCCCCACCCCCCACCCAAAAGATCCCGGAGCAGGAATGACAGGCAGGTGGCGTTGGCAGGAGTGCCCAGAGGGGCCGTGGCATGCTCTGCCCTCCCCTCCCCCCACCCCACCAGGTGCCCTTTTGCCTCCCCAGGAACGAGCTGAGCGAGCACCTGGAGACCATCGATTCCAGCCTGGACCACCTGCAGACCATGCTGACCACCCACAGCTTCAGCGTGGACACCAGCGCCCTGCTGGACGTAAGGCCTCCCCTGGGAGCCCTGGGCAGGGGGTGGGCTTTGGGGTGAGGGGACCCTCCTCCCTAACCCTGGCTCCCCTCCCCTTCCTCTCCCGACAGCTCTTCAGCCCTTCCATGGGGGTGACGGACATGAACCTGCCGGATCTGGACAGCAGCTTGGCCAGCGTGAGTCTGCCTTTGCAGAGACCCCCCTCTCCCCTCCCAGCAGGCCCTGATCAGCCCCTGCCAGCCCAGCCCCCTCTGTCCTCCCTCGCTCACAGGGGGGGGGCTTCTTTCCCTTCGGAGAAGACTGACCTCTGGCCTTTCCAGCCGCTGACCGGATAGATGTGACTGTTGCTTATAGGCCAGTCGCCAGAGGCTTCCCTCTCCGTGGGGGTCCCTGGGAGCACGCTCATCGCTCCCCCACCACCAGGAAGTGACCCATGGCCAAAGGGGGTCCTGCTCTAAGCAGGAGGGAGGAAGGAAAGGATGTGGGGGAGGGGGCTGTGTTTCCCCAGATCAGGGCGGGCAGGTGGTCTCTTGCCTGGGGGAACCTGTGAGGGAGGGGTCTGCCCTCAGGCTGCCCCCCCTCCACAAACACACCCTGGCCTCTCACCCCTGCGGGGCCCTTTTGCAGATCCAGGAGCTCCTCTCCTCGCAGGAGCCGCAGAAGCCAGCCGAGGGGGAAGACGCCACGGCAGACGCAGGTGGGCACCGGGCTCTGAATGCTGGTCCTGAGCGTAGCCCGGCACGGAGGGGCCAGCTGGGGCAGGGGGCTCACTGGGAAGACCCCGGGCGGCCCCAGGGCGGGCAGGCGGAAAGGTCTGTATGTGCCCGTCGCCCCCTGCCCTGTGGAGGACCCTCTGGGCAGCCTTTACTGCCCCTTTGCCAGCCATGGACTTCAGCTCCCAGAATTCCTGAGCCAGCGTGGCTGCGTTGGGGTCCACGGCTGGAGAGGTTCCCCTGGCTGTCCAGCCCCGCCACGAGGGCTCCTGGGGCCACTGGAGGCTGCCTTCCCCTCTGATCCGAGTCCCCCCCCCTCCCCTTTCTCTGCCTTGCCAGGCAAACAGTTGGTGCATTACACGGCCCAGCCCCTCTTCCTGGTGGACTCCAACACGGTGGACGTGGGCAGCGCGGACGTGCCCATCTTCTTCGAGCTGGGGGAAGGACCCGGCTTCCCCGAGGGAGAGGATGGCTTGGAGGACCCCAGCCTCTCTCTGCTCTCTGGGACGGAGCACCCCAAGCCCCAGGACCCCGCGGTCTCCTAAGGCCGAGCTCAGCTGGGAAGGCCTGCCGCGGCCTCCCTCTGCCCTGCCCGGCGGGGGCCAGCTCCTTCGGGACAAGAGGGCCGTTGTGCGCACACTTCCCACGGGGGCTGTTGTGGGGCCGGCTTTGGAGAGAGCGGCCCGGGGCAGCACCGGGCTCGGAGGGGCGTGGCTGGGGCCGTGGGGGCCACGGGACGTTCGCCTCCGCTGCTCGCCAGGCCTCCTCGCCTGCATGGCGGTCCCACCCTCCTGGCCTGTCCGAGAGACTCCGTGGCTCCTCCAAGCAGCGGCCGAAGGCTGGAAGGGGGGGGACCTCTGGGGTACGGCTGCAGCCCTGCCTCCTGGGGACCCCCGCGAGAAGGTTCCCCACCCGCCACTTTCCCCCCGTGGGGTTTTATTTTATTTCCCTTGGCTTAGCAGTGAAGGGTTTGTACATTTACATTTTGATTGTTACTAGAAAAATTGTATTTTGAATTTTTACATAAGAGAAGACGCTCCCTGCCCCTCCCTCTCTCTTCTCTCACAATATAAATATCTATATATACGTGCTCAAATATATCTATATCTCTACGGAACGGCCCCTCCCGGTATCCGCTTTGTCGCCTCGGACGCCCTTCTCCTGGAGTTCTTGGGGGGGTTTGGGAACGGCTGGCTCTTTGGGGGAGCCTCTGAGAAGGCCGGCCCAGCAGGGGGGGCCCGGTCCCAATCCAACAGCCTCCTTGGGAATAACCTCCCCCCTCCCCCGGTGTCCTTGGTTTACTCTTTTGGGGTCTGCATCCCGAGCCCACCGCCCTCTTCCCTCAAGCCTGGGGCGTCTAACTTGCCCCACTGCGTCTCTGAGAAGTTCTTGCAGAATCCTCTGCTGCCCCCCCCTCAAGGATTCTGGGGCAAAGGGGCGCCCCCCCCTCCGGCACTCAGGGTCACGGAAGTGGGAGCCAGGCTCCTCCCCTCTCGGTGCAATCCCAGCTTTCCCAGACTAACTGCCCACCTGCAGCCTCTGGCTGTGGGGCGCTTCGTTGCCTCTTCCATGGGCCAGGCTGGCAGGTGCCCCCCCCAGCAGGAAGGGCGGCAGGCGGGCGCATCCCTGGGCAGCCTGTCCGAAGGGAGCCTCCGCCGGTTCCAGGTTCCCAGCCGCCTTTCCCGTCCTCGGGTCTGCCTAACCCGGGACGCCCAGCGCCATCCTGAGACTGCAGGCAGCCGGCCAGCCCGCCCTTGCTCCGGAGGAGGCCCGGCCTTGCCTGGCTGGGCTCTGCCCTTCGGCCCCTGCAGCCCATCGCAGCTGCCAGAAAGCAGGGTGCTGGGCCGAGACACTGCGGCAAGGGGGGGCTCCCTTGTGATCCCCCTTCAGGCAGCCCTGGAGCCCCTCGGTGGCCCCTTCAGCAAAGGAGCCCAGCCTGCCTTCAGCCCTGGGTCGGCCCACGGCTCCCATTCCATGAAGACCTGGGCCGTCTTAGTCCCTCAGGCCCCCCGGGGGAGCTGGGCCCGTGGGAGCAGGGGGAGGGCCCCGGGCACCTTCAGGGCCGATCTGGAGGGGGAAGCGGGGGGGTCCGGCCTGCCCAAGGGAGCCACAGCGCTTGGGAAGGGATGTTGGTGAAGGGTGAGTGTGGCATTTTCAGCCTTGCCACATTAGGGTGGGTCACTCATGAATCCTGGCAAGCGACGACAAGCCAGAAAAGGAAGAGACATGCAGGAATTTCCTCGAGGTGAGTGGAGGTGAGCCTCACCTGGAGGCCCATCATGGGACCTCTTGGGATGAGGAGCCCCCCCACTCAAACCCCCTCCCCCCTTGCAGTTGGAGGGGCCTGGCCTGGCCAAGATTCACGGCCCTTTTTTAACTCGCGGGGCAGGGTTTGTGGCCACCACCTCAGTGGGCAAACCTGGGCAGTGTGTGATGCAAGAGGACGGCAGAACTTGGAGGGCCCCCTTGTCTGCCACAGAAGCCCACTCCCCTGCATCACAGGCCACAGTATGGCCATGAGTTCCACGTGCTGGGGATCTGAGGGCAAATGCTCGGATCAGGATGTGGCCCTATCCCCCTCCCAAGGGCTGTTAGGTGGGCCTTGCCAGGCTGTGGAGTGGGTGCCCATGGGGGGGGGCACAGGATAGCACCTTCCTGGCTAGGGAGTGGGGGGCAACAGTGAGACCGACAGCGGTTTGTACGTCTTTATTGGTTACAAAGGCTGCGCGTCTTACAGAAGGGAGGGGCTGAACGAGCAGCCAACAAGAGCAAAGGTAGAGCCCACCACCACCTCTACAGGGGTCAAGGGAAGACCTAGAGCACATGCACACACACACACACACAACCAAGTCAGCTTCTATAATCCACAAACCCCACATAATTCAAATACAAATCCCCAAAGATTGCCACTGAACTGCAGGTTTCCCAGCCTGGATGGCTCTAGACGGACACGGGGGAGGCAATAAAGCGAATTCTGCTTGGCATCCATTCCGTAGAATCCTAAGGGGGTCACTTGTCAATGGGGGGGAGACCCCTCTGTAGCCCTGGGGGGGTGTCTTGTCTCCATCCTGGAAGTTGAGCCATTAAGGCTCTGTGCCAGATTGCCTTGCCTCCCCCTACTGTCTGCAGGCCTGGCCCCCCCATTTCCTGGCCCAAAAAGCAGTGGCCTTCCTAGCTCGTTTCCTTCTGTCCCACCCTCAGGTGGTCCAGCCAGGGACGTGGTGGGCAGCAGAGAAATCGAGTGAGGACAGTGGATTAGTTGCTGTCCGGGGACTCGGCTGGTGGTCACTTATTTCCTCCCAAAGGCCCATTGTGGTGCCGCTGCCCCCAAGCGCCGACGGGGAAGGGACTGGGGCACATAGATGTTTATGCTTTAGAGCGGGGGTGGGGATGATGCCCCTTTTATGATTTGTGGACTTCAACTCCCAGAATTCCTGAGCCGGCCATGCTCAGAAGTTCATGCTGGCTCAGGGATTCTGGGAGTCAAAGTCCACCAGTCATAAAAGTGGCCACGGTTGGGGACCCCTGTTTTAGAAGACAGGATAATGCCACCTCGTCAGAGGAACAGGCTGGTGCTGTTGTCTTCTCTCCCACTTTGTATGCACACAGACACACAGACTCACACACAAACACATCCCTATTCTGTGCCTAGCTGGGGCAGGAACCCGGGAAGGGCCGAGTGATGGGTTAGACAGTGCACGAGCAGGCAGGTCCTCGCGGTCAGCTGGGGCATCTCAGGATCCTCAAGAAGGGCGGGGAGAGGTGGCAGCAGCCCTCCTCACATGCCTGTGGAGGAGAAAAGACCCTCGTTACCTTGCCCTGCACCGCTGGGCAGTCCTCTCAAGAGAAGGGGCTCCGAGGGATCCCCCTCCTGGAGGGCTCAGGACAGCTGGCGTTTGCCCCCCAAGAGCCCCCTCCCCAACTGGAGCTCTGCCAATCCAAGCCCTGGAGACCTTTCCTGCCAGTGGAAGCCGGGACCCCGTGCTCTGCCTCCAAAGCGAAGGCATGAATGCTGGGCCACCGACTCGGGCGTCCCTGGGTGCCGGAGGCCCCTGGCGGAAAGTCCCTCAGCAGCCGCAGAGACAACCGAAGGGATGCGATGCAAGGCCCGGCCTGGCCTTCACACACACCTGGCGAACCCAAAGCCTCTTTTCCCCCACCTGGTGGGAAGGTGGCTACCCTGGAAGGGTTTGGTCAACCCGATTCGCAGTCTGTTCTTTCAAGGGGGGGGCAAGAGGCGGACCGAGCCAGGGACACTTATCTGGGGATGTCAGGGACTCTTCCGAATCGCCTTCATGGTCCAAGCCTAGCAAGGGAACAGCAGAGCACGATGCAAACACAGGACCCCTGGCTCTATACCCACTAACCACCCCTCCCCCCTCCGGCCAGCCCTAACCCACAGCCTGGTGGACCCTCCCCTCCCTTGAGAGCCTGGACCCAGGACCGGTGCCAGAGCGTAAGAAGAAGGACGCTGCCCTTCCTCTCCAAGTGCTCCGGTCGCTGTGATTCCCAATCCAGGGAGGACTTACTTTCCTGGGACTCCTGCGAGTGGGCCGGATCCTCCACGGCTGGGCCTGTGAAAACAAAGACCCTGTCTCTTCCCTGCCCGAGCACCAAAACATGGCGAAGGCGGCTGGCAGGGGAGGATGGAACCCGGTTTTTGGCTTCGCAGGCCAGGAAGAGCTTCCGTTGTTTTCTGGGAAGCGAGAGCCTGACTGGAGATGCCCAGAGAAGCTCCCTCTGGCCGGACAGCCCCGGGAAGCCCTGGGCATCTTGGCCCAGCACAACTGGGGCCCGCCAGCCTTTGGGGCTTCCCTCCCAGCTGTGGGACATGGGGCCGGCCCCCCTCCCCTGCAGCAGCTC
>NW_015392646.1:0-2651 GCF_001527695.2 Protobothrops mucrosquamatus
AAGATCCAAAATGTACTTTTTTCTTAACATATTTTGTCTTTGCTTTATGCAGCTGACTTAATTCAGCTAACATAACATCATTGTTTTGCAAAATTTATTTGATTAGATCAGGTAAAATAATTTGAATGTAACCACTGTGTTTTCATTATAAAATATTTGTAGTAGAAAGGAGTGGAGACATTATTGTTAGGCCGGTGCACTATGCTGGATTTAATACAAAGTTCTTTGAAGGATGCAGGGGTGCACACAGAGCACCTGCCTTCTACTTCCCAATGCAGCTACTTCTTAAAAGACCCAGCTGCTTTAAGAGAAGTATACCTGTGCTACTTTTTCACTCCAAAGCATCTTTCTGGAATCTGATCTGAAGCTCTGCATAATGCTAATAATTGATTTTTGCATTGTATATGTTCTTTTTAAATCCTTTGATATGCATAGCTCCTTACCCTTATAATATTATTTTAGTTGGGAGAATCAGAAAGAGGGAGAAGCAAATAAACATTCTTAGATGGCCAAATCTGCCAGCTCATGGAGACTCTGTTTTTAATGGAAAATATACTGCCATCTTAGACTTTTTGCAAAAGTCCAACTTGCTGCCTCCATTGTTTTTTTTCCCCTCTCTTGCTCTCACCCCATAACTCTTTGCTAGCCTTCAAACTAGTCAAATCCACACCACAATGCTTCATGATAAAGTCACCACCTCTGGACAGGATCAGTGATTAGGGAGAGCATTTTAAGAGACGTCCTTGAAACTTCTGCTCTAGAAAGTTAAAGAGCCAAACCAGAATGTGGATTAAGAAAATGGAAGATTAGTATTCTTCTTCTTCAACCTAAAACAAATATCATTCTTAATAGGCTGAAGAAGGAGACTACTATTGGGGGAAGGGAAGATCAAAAAAATATACTATTAATTAATATACTAATTATGGAATTACAAAAAGTAATTATTATTGACTGTTAATTAACTACTATTGATTGTTTTTTTTCAAAATATATGAACCAAGACAATACGCTGTACACTAGGCACGAAGGGTTGGTATTATAAAAAATTAATAAAATATTTCCAAAAAAAAGAGAAAGAAAATGGAAGATTAAAAGAAAACTCTCTATTATAGCAATAAAATAGCAAGCATACTCAAGCAAGATAAACCAGATCAACCTGTTACTTCATTATTTTCAGTTAGCTAAGTTAGGGCATAATAGAACAATTGAACAAAAGGAAAAATAGATACTGGCTGTTCTTGCCTTGTTGAAAACAACTGTTTCCTTGTTGTCCAGATCCTTCGTCTCAGTATTCTTTCATCAAAAAAAAGAAGGAAACAAGATCTCACAAATATCTAAAACAGGGTCTGTGAAAGCTCAGCTGAAGAAGTCAAGCAACTGTTTGGCACCAGGAAATCTAAGCAGGCTAAAATAAATAATTTGAATCTAATCTTATCAAATCAGACAGAGTGATGGAATGAGTTATGAGCAGCAGGTCTACTTGGAAAGTAATATTTTCTTAAGTGATTTTCTGGGAGCCTCAAAATTAAATGGAATCCATGTCACTACAAAAACAAATCATTTTAAAGTAGAAGAAACAACTCTGAATTAATTATTATGCATATCTGAGCCACAATCTATATGCCTATTTGCAGTTACTTATTTGCTCTACCTCATTTTTCCTGTGTTATTCTACATTCTTGACACTTCTTTGTACTTGTGTACAAATACCTATATCCTACTCAGACATGGTCATATGAGGTGGTAATGTCTGGCTGATCTTAATTAATCCTAAAAAAAGCTAAGCAAAGTCAAATCTGGTTAGAATTTGGATGGAAAGGAGTACCCAGAAATTCTTAAGGCTATAGAATAGACTGAAAAGTTTTATATCAGAAAGAGGCTCTATGAAACAACATATTGTTGCCAAGAAAACAACACAGAAGAATCTCTGTAGTAACCATCTGAGCTTGATTCAAAGTATCCTTTGAGTCTTTAATCTTCTTTAACCACCTTATGGAAAGCCAGTGGGCATGAGACTATGGTGGACTGAATTGGGGTGACTTACATTATCTGTAGTTGGATATCCCTCCTTCCAAGGACTTCAGTTGAAAGTAATTTCAGTAAGCTACCGCTAGTTAAGCTGAGCCTCCGAAATATATCCTACTTGTCCAGCTGGGAGATTCTTAGCTATTCTGCTAAGCATCCTCTTCAGCCTAGATTTAGGGGGGGGGGGAAAGCCCCACAGAAAAAAAAGAAAGGTGCTTTGGATATCCCTAGCCCAAAACCAGAGTTGCAGAACTTAACAGTCCCTGTGGAAATCCTTAAGATACCAAAGGTAGCAATCCTTAAGATACCAGAGGTACCTACCCTTTAAAGCAGGGGTGTCAAACTCGCAATGTCACATGACACGACTTTTTTTCCATTGCCAGCAATGGGGTGGGCGCGGTTTCACTATGATGCATCCGGCCCACGGGCCAGCAGTTTGACACCCCTGTTTTATTGGAAGAAAATGGCTTGAAAGTAAGACAGCCAAAAGTTTGTACTTTTGTGTATGTTTTCTGTACATACAAACACAAACACACATGCACAGAGAGAAGAGAGAAAGAGAGAGAGAGAGAGAGAGAGAGAGAGAGAGAGAGAGAGAGAGAGAGAGAGAGAGAGAGAGAGAGAGA
>NW_015392646.1:3774-6602 GCF_001527695.2 Protobothrops mucrosquamatus
AAAGAAAGAAAGAAAGAAAGAAAGAAAGAAAGAAAGAAAGAAAGAAAGAAAGAAAGAAAGTAGAAAGCAAGAGGATTAAATAATGGCAACTACCAGACAAAAAATATTTCCAATAAAATCAATACATTCATTCTAACTAAGGTAAAGAAAGAAAGAAAGAAAGAGAGAGAGAGAGAGAGAGAGAGAGAGAGAGAGAGAGAGAGAGAGAGAGAGAGAGAGAGAGAGAAAGAAAGAAAGTAGAAAGCAAGAGGATTAAATAATGGCAACTACCAGAGAAAAAATATTTCCAATAAAATCAATACATTCATTCTAACTAAGGTAATAACATATTATCTGATTAAATAGGATCCCGGATTCCAGAACATGAACAGATTTCCTTGTGGAGAAAATACTTTGGCCTCCTTCTTAGGTGTTGTTAAACAGGGCCTTCTTCTTTTATCAGCACTACTCTCATACTTTTACAAAAAGTAGAGATAAGCAAGAGCCAGCATATTAGAAGAGATCAACTTATTTTGCCCAGTCAAGTGATAGACTCCATGTGTGATATCAGACTGGGACATCCAGAGTACAGTATCCCCTCCAACAGCCTTTCAGTTTTATGATAAAGTCTTTGACCAGTTTTCATGGTACAGTAATCTGTTGTTGAAAAGAATATATGTTTGATTATTGTGTTTATTGTTGTTTATGATGGAAAAAATAAATAAAATTTCTTAAAAAAAAAGAAAAAGAAAAGAATATATGTTGAAAAAGAAAAGATGGAGACTTCTGGATGAGACCAATATACTAGAAGACATTCTTGGGAATGCCATTAAGCCTTTTCTTCCAATTGCAAAGTGAGGACATCTGCAAAACTTAATCACTTGGAAATTAAGAGGAATTCTGCCTACTTCTATTCATATTTTCATTGTCTTTATACTTAGATAAATTAGTTGAGCACAGAACACATTTTGGCATGCAACAGGATGCCATCTCTCAAAGTACAAGAGCAATCAGTCCAATTTTAAAGAGAAGATAATGAAAGACAAGGTGAAAGGGAGGGTAAGGTACAATGTACCTTGGAGTCCTAGTGGACAATCACTAACTATGAGCCAGCAGTGTGCAGCAGCAGCCAAAAAAAGCTAATACAATCCTAGGTTGTATAAACAGAGGCATAGAATCAAGATCACGCGAAGTATTAGTACTGCTTTATAAAACCCTAGTAAGACCACACCTGGAATACTGCAGCCAATTTTGGCCACCTTATCACAAAAAAGATGTTGAGAGTTTGGAAAAAATTCAGAGAAGAGTAACTAAGATGATCAAAGGCCTGGAGATTAAAACATATGAAGAACAGGTTGCAGGGCTTGGATTTGGCTAGTCTAAAGAAAAGAAGAAATAGGGGAGGCATGATAGCAATATTCCAGTATTTGAGGGGCTGCCACCAAGAAAAGGGGGTCACATTATTCACCAAAGCACCAGAGGGAAGGATGAGAAACAATGGTTGGAAACTGGTCAAAGAGAGAAGCAACCTGGAATTAAGGAGAAACTTCCTGTCAGTGAGGACAATTATCCAGTGGAACAGCTTGCCTCCAGGAATCATGGGTGCTCCATCACTGGAGATTTTTAAGAAGAGACTAGACAGTCACTTGTCTGAGATGGCATAGATCCTCCTGCTTAAGTGGGGGGCTGGACTAGAAGACCTACAAGGTCCCTTCCAGCTCTATTCTATATACAAGGACAAAAGTGAATGAAATCCTTTGCCTGCAAGGTGATCTGGCTCTGCAGAAATAATGACATAATTACAAGTAGTCCTCGACTTACAGCCATTTGTTTAGTGACCATTCAGTGTTACAACAGCTTTGAAAAAAAAAATGACTTATGACCATTTTTCACACTTACGACCGTTGCAGCATCCCCCTGGTCACGTGATCAAAATTCAGACTCTTGGAAACTGACATGTATTTATGACGGTTGCCGTGTCCCAGGATCATGTGACCCCCTTTTGCCACCTTCTGACAAGCAAAATCAATGGGGGAGGCAGATTCACTTAACAACCGTGTTACTAACTTAGCAACTGCAGTAATTCACTTAACAACGGTGGCAAGGAAAGTTGTAAAATTGGGGTAAAATTCACTTAACTACCATACTGTCTCATTTACTAACAAAAATTTTGGGCTCAGTTGTAAGTCAAGGACTACCTATACTCAAGTCCAACAGGTTCACGAGTTGATGTATTTTCTTGCCAATGACTTACAGAAAAAAATTCAGGTATAATCAGGAACAAAACGAGAAGGGATGAGAAAAAAAGGAAGAAAACAGTACCTCTAGCTTTAATAAATTCCAGTAGGGTGACTTTGCCTTCAGTCAATGAATTACACATAGGTAGAAAAAGTGGTAGAAGGCAATTATTTTTAAAGTGTCTAAGAATGAACAAGCAGTGACAACGTTCCTGTCATATAGTCTTGAATATTTGCAAAAGGATAATAGCTGGACAACTGGGATGTAACAAAAAGCTGTTTCTGTCACCAAAGTTCATCAAAAATGTTTTTTTTAAATTATGTCACTCACCACAGTGGTATGCAATAATTCAATAATTCCTAACCTTTTCTGATTGTGAGGACCAAGACATCATCAAAAGCTTTTGAAGAGCAGTACATGAGAAAGTGTAATCGTCATGGCAGGATTCAAAACTTTAATAAAAATTAGTGTTTTGTGAGATCATAATTACCATGACATTTTGTTTCTGTTGAAAATGTTATGAGATTTTGAACACCAAAATCTTGTGAGTGTTTATTACTTCATATATAGCAACATTCCAAGAGCTTGAAAGTATAGAAAAATGTGCATAG
>NW_015392646.1:6767-17402 GCF_001527695.2 Protobothrops mucrosquamatus
ATCTTAAAAGCAGAACTAATTTGCAGAGGAAGATATGTTAGTCTCATGAGCTGAGTTACTGATTTACTGAAACTGTTAGATAATGCTTAGTAGCACTTCTCTATTCTTAGAGCAGGGAAAACACAAGGAAGAAGAACAAAACAAATGCAAACAATACTTAGTGAACAGAAATCAAAGATGTTGGTAAATAAAATAGGGAATTTTTTCAGTTTAGTCCAAGAAAAAAGCACTATAAAACACATATAAAACTCTTTGAAGTGTGAATAAATATTGTGAAACTTTATAATAGCAAGAATTAAAACATCGTTTTGAAAAGCAGTTACAGCATGTGTGGTTTTAACACCTTAAACACGTTGTACATTGAAATGTTTATTGCTGAATACTAAGCTGTTTTCATGGCTGCTCAGCTATTACTTATTTTGAAACAAACTTTTTATTTCACGTGTCACACCTTCTTGTTGCTAGCCTTGAGTTGTAAGGAAAAATGAGGACGCATGTGATTTAAATAATGCAGGGAAAACAGAAAAGAAGACCTAGGTTGTGTTTTTTACCACCTGATTGTCAGGTGAGAGGAAAACAAGAACTAAGTTTGTGCAACAGAAAAATTTCAGCAGAGTATATGCAATCCCACTTGTGCTCAGAGCAAGTGAAAGGTGTGACATCCACCTATATGGGATGCACACATTTCAGCCTGCGTAAGACTTCTCAAGATGAGCACAACTTCTCTTTATCCTATAATTTGACTCTGCTGATTTAAGCTTAGTAAGAAGAGAGATTTGAAGTGTATGGATATAACCTCCAGGGTCACAGTGTCCCTGCTATTCTGAAATCACTCACTTTTACAGTTTGCAGCAGCACTGAATGAATGACAGCAGGCTTTCTGAGACCTGGATAGCTGCATGTATTTATTAATACAACTGTTCCTCATTGCCAGGAGATAAAGACTTTGCAGTCTGACTAGTCTGCTGACGTCTAATACTACATACTGACTTTGGAAAGAGTGAAGCCAAGCAACAAGCACTGCTTTTATCCTTGATTTTGCATGGGATCATTTATCCATGCAGCTACTTGTTGATCCAGTAATAAGTCTGCAGAAATTGGGGCTGAGTAAAGTTTGTGTGAGCACAAAATGCAAGATTCCTAATATTTAAGAAATATTACTTCCTAATACTTGGAATCAGAACATAATACAAACTGGACATTTCTAAGGCAAACAGGAAATTTGATCTGCTCAATGCTTATGTATCCAATGCTGTAACACTGATTTTCATCCAGGTCATCACTTATTAAGGTTTCATAAACCACTCTGATGCCTCAAGCAGAATGTCAAGGGTGAAAGGGACTAATATCATAGCTAGGACAGAACTACTGCATGCTAGCTAGAGAATAGAATAGAATGGAATGCAGTGGAGCAGAGCAGAACATATAATATTCATACATAGTACCTGGCCAATCAGGTGTTCTCATACATTATACAGGCAAACACAATGATTTTAAAGTTATGTTCATATAGCAGTAGAGAGCCAGTTTAGGCATTGGGCTAGAAACTAGGAGAACATGAGTTCTGGTTTCATTTTAGGCACAAAACCAGCTGGGTAACCTTGGGCTAATCACTGCCTCTCAGCCCTCAGAAGAAGGCAATGGCAAGCCACTTCTGAAATCTAGTTAGGAGTCAGTAATGACTTGAAATACATATAGCCAGTATCTGCAGTGGAATATCCAGAAGCACCAGCATTTATGGGGCCCTAAGTGAGATGGTAAAATCTGTCTCTATTACTAACAATGGCTCACACAGACTCTGGTATGTTCTACCCAGTCCCAGCAGTTATTGAAATAATAAGACTCAACCCTCCCTTGAAACAAGTAGCCAGGAAACCTTTTAATAATACAACAGAAAGGTCAACAAGAATGAATTTCACACTTTCTGAGCATGTTGGTTGTTGTATATCTTTATAGCCTCCAGGAACAAGAGATGCTGAAAAAGCAAAGACCACCCTAAATCAATGGGGGAAGGGGAGGCTTTGACACCCCTTCCTGAATCTCATGGAGTTCTTGCCAGGAACGATGAAGATATTTCATTGATAAAGTGGAGGCTTTTTATGCCTGTTCAGTGAACCGATGGAAAGGGGATGTAGTACATTCAGAGGCAAAGTTTGAACAACAAAGAGCCCAGCTTTGTTTCTGTATGTTCAGCATTAACAACCTCAAATCTCTTTCCCTAATAACTTCTTAATTAAAAGAAGGCAAGAATTTCAAAAAAGGAACAGAAATGGGGCTACTGCAAAAAACAATTTCTTTTAGGTAAGTATTTCATTGAAAAGCATTGATTATGAACTGTTTTGATACTTGAAAATTAATTCACTTTTCTCTTTTAATATAAGATTATGTTTCTTCACTGTAAATAGGGCTCATTTGCTATATACAAGTGTCCCTGCAATCGTTTTTGCACTTCTCAAACCTTCTGAAATAACAAATTGCAGGCTTATAATGGTTTAATTTGATAAATAAATAGATTGCAATAGGGAGGAGGAATCAAGACCGAAAAAGAAAGAAAAGCCTGAAAAAACTTTTTCAGGAAAAAAAGAGCTGAAAATAACAATCCTGATTCTAATAGTATCTGCTCTCCCTACTGTTTAGAAGCCAAGCTAATGATTGAAAAACAATTGCAGTTGTCAGCCTTCACTAGACTAACAGATCAACACCACAGGAAGGATACAATTACTATTATTAAGACTGGCCATAACAACAGGATCTTGCAAGTTTGAATCTGCTGTATCTCCCCCTGGAAGAAGCTTCCTGAGCTGCTTCTGAATGGTATCTTATTGTGGACTTTCAGACCCTTTTGCCTAGGCAAAGGATCCTCCATATCTCCATCAAGATCATCTTCCTTACTTCCTACAGCAGCTCCTGATGCAAAAGACAGTCCTTGACCCCTGCTTTCATAAGATTTATACTTATCTGCTGAGGGAGAGTAAAATGTGTTACAATTCCACTAGTTACCTCATTGCAAAAAAGTTACTCTAGAGCAGGGGTCTCTAACCTTGGCAACTTTGAGACTTCTGGACTTCAACTTCTAGAAGTTGCCAAGGTTGGCGACCTCTGATCTATAGGTTTTTCTTTGCATCTATAGTCAATCATGTAGCATGAGGATAGATGGATCAAACAGAAAAACTGAACTTCTTAATTCTGCTCTAATCAAACAACTATGTGTTTGAAGAACTTCTACAAAAGAGGTCTTCAAACTTGGCCCTTTGATGACTTGTGGAGTTCAACTCCCAGAATTCCTCAGCCAGGAAGACCCCTGAGCTAGTGTGTTTTACAGGTTTGTGGGAAGAAGGACTGGGAACATGAACCTGAAAGACCAAATTAGGACCAGAATTTCTGTTGCTAAGAAAATTGGAAATTCAGCTCCAACAGTTTTTTTCAACTTTATTGTAATGTGCTCAACTGGGTTGGGCTGTGGCAAGGAATACAATGTTTGGTATGGAGATTGCAAAGTGTCAATATTTGTGGAGAACAAAACTGTATTTTGCTCAATTAATTCTCAAAAATACTGATGTTGCTTTCCCTTTGCATAAATGGCCTGGCTATTTCCATTTAGTACAAACCTTGTGCTGGTTGCTAAATACTTATTAGTCCAAAAAGTTCTTTTTAAAATTTTAAGTTTCATAATAATTATTTGAAATTAATACATCAGGAAGATTCAAGAACCTGCCACTAATCTATCTCTCCTCAAATTTCATAGAAAGGCATCCATTTCTTGCTTGAAATTAGGATGCTTTAGTCCAGCATGCCTGGCTGAGGAATTCTGGGAGTTGAAGTCCACAAGTCATAAAAGGGCCAAGTTTGAAGACCCCTGTTCTACAACATATGTTGGCAAGGTATGGTCCTACAAAGGTTATTATGGATTTCCTATAATTTCTGACCCACATGGACAAAACATAAGGCTGCTTTCAACACTATTTGGACTAACTCTTGTGCTACATTTGGACCAACTCTTGTGCTACATTTGGACCAACTCTTGTGCTACATTGTGCCTGAAGCTTACTTACCACTATTATCTGATAGACTGACATTAAGCCAGGCATTGCTATTTTATGGAGCCAGTGTTATTTGATTGATAAATTGGGAGTAAATTTTACTTAGATCCAAACTGGTTCCCCCCCCCTTATAACAATCCATTTCTTAGGACAGAAATGTCAATTTATGAAACTATTTGAAACTATTTTCATTTATACAAAATTCTCCCAATCTCCAGGCAAAGACACACATAAAGATTCCTACAAATACCCTCACAAACAATTTGCTATGATTACAAATGCTAAACTAAGAACAATAGGATCAGAGGAAAGGAGAATAGGGGACTCCTTTTCACATAGCAGTATACTGGAATCTTGAAATATTCGCCTGTTTTCTTATCCTTTTTTTTTTTTTTACACATTCATACTTACTGATAAAACCCAATATTTGATTACTACATATAGTCCTTGACTTACAACCACAACTAAGCCCAAAGGGTTTTTTTGCTAAGCAAGACAGTTAAGTATACATTGCCTCATCTTATGACCTTTCTTGTCACAGTTGTTAAGTAAATCTGGCTTCCCCACTGATTTTTCACTGCAATAGCCATAAATATAGGCCAGTTGCTAAGCATTTGAATTTTGATCATGTGATCATGGGAATGCTACAAAAGTCATAAGTATGAATAATGGTCATAAGCCACCTTTTTTCAGTGCTGTTGTAATTTTGAATAGCCCCTAAACAAATGGCTGTAAATCGAGGTATTTCAAGTTTCTCTTTTGCAGGTCTTGGTGCAAGGCAGTTAGTATATTCTTAAGAAATGTAAATTCAGATCACTTGTATATATTTAAAAACCTCACTGATGCACCCATCCAAGGCAAAACAGTTTGTAATTTTGCAGCACAATCTGCACATTACTGAACTCTTCCCATCAACATTCAATTGTGCCTAGAGAGTGCAACGTCTTTCAGGAACAATCACATAAATGAACAGCACTTTTGACATGTACAGAGTGTTTCCTCTCGAGTATCAAAAGAACACAAACAAGCACTTTCTTAAAAGTTGGGGATCAGCTGGGAGGCCAATCTGGATTTCAAGGCTAATTGCCTGTATTCTGATTTATCATAGAGGATTCAACTCCTGGCATTTTGCATTTGCTTCAAAATGCTGGCATAGCTGGAAGTAGGGGGAGAAAAGATGCTATAACAATCTCATTGTTTAGTGTTTGACAGCCTGACTAGCTAAACATCTGTTTGAAATATTAATAACTGTCAGATGGGAACAGCTCAGGGGCTCTATATGGTTTCATACCATCTGTTTGTAGAATAAACACACTTACATATAAACCCTTTAAAACATTTTGTCTGAGTTCTGTCTTCCTGTTTGCATATGTTGGTTGATGGGACGTAGGGGAATACAATATATTAGTGCTGAATGGGGTGGGCAGACAGAGTTGAATATCTTATTGGGAAAGGCATCCAAGGCCCATTCAAGTTATGCTGCAGATATGTTTGCCTTCGTTGATTATTTTTCCTCAATGAAACTGTTCACAGCCATATAAACAAGCCAATGCATCTGAACTGGATAACACAAGCACAGCTCTGCGGCATATAATCAATGACTTTGCCATTTATCTACAACTCTCTTTTCAGCCCCTGTATTTATAACAGAAGAGAGTTTGTGAAGAATCTGCAAACGTGTCAAAGTCTAAGTGTAAAAGGCCTGTGAGGTGAAACCTATTCAAAGGAAAGAAAATTATACTTATGTAACCGCAGTGGTATAAAGAATACCAGCAATTGCTAATGTTTTATTGTAAAAATCAGCTTAATATGAGATTTCCTAAAACCCTCTGGTTGTTATTTCAATCAAGCTTAAGGAAAGAATATTCTTTGGAGGCAATATATATACTAATTGGCCCAAGTGTTATCCCTCTTAAGGAAGCTTCAGGATGCCTGTTTCCATCTTCCTGATGCAGAACATTTGCTCAACTGTCCTTTCTTTGTTTTGATGCTGTTGTGTTCCAGGTCTGCTAAGCCAGACACCATCAGGGCATACCCTCATCTGGCATGTATGCAACTGTTTATAGTGTTCTGGGGGAGCCCTTGAAGACCTGGCAAGATGGATACCAATTTGTGGTTTTTGATGTGAGCGAAGGTGATCCAATGTGTTACGGAAGAGTAATCATGCCAGCTATATTTAATTGTGGCAGAGGAAATGAAGACATTGAAATTTAGAATTTTCCTGATCTCATATTCCTAGTTGTAGTATGGCTCATAGCTTGCCAAGTGGGGTTCTTGACCTGGAAAAGTTCTGCGTTCTAAACTTCTAGCTTCAAATCAATTGTAGTATGGAAAGTCAAAGAAAACATTCTATTTGTTCTGAAGGTTATCAGATTTGGGCAAATGACTAGTAGATGAGAATAAAAAAATGGTTGCTTCTTTTCTCCTTTCCCTAATAATTCCTTTCTATAATTAAGTAAAGGAACTTCTCCCACCCCAAAGAAATTAAAATTGGGAGCAATAAGATGCAGAAAAAAATAATATTTTGTTGTCAGCTAGTAGTTCTCTGGATTTTTTGCAACCCAGATCTGGTAGCCCTAACATCTCTAAAAAGTGAAGGCTTGTACAATATTAAAAATTCACAACAGAGTTTTCAGAATTTGGTTAGCAGCATATGTCTGATTAAATTGACTGGAAAAGAAGCATAAACATAAATTCCTTATATTTCTGTTCCACATTCTTTAAAATCTGATCTACAGGAAGGGACAGTTATCATCCTTTACTTGTCTACCTATTGATCTAGCTAAACCTATTAAAAATATGTGAATCTAGATTTAAAGAAACTAATCAAGTATGCATGTCTGTGTAATTTTCATTAGAATGTGAATACTTTTGATCAAAATTCATTTAAGTGCTTAATTACAAAACCAGCATATTTTCTAACCCATTTTCAGGTTGCTGAAAATTTAAAAGTTTCAGCCACAGATAGATTGTAATGTATTGGTCTAAGCAACTGGGGAAATGCATGTCTCCTGCTTACCAAAACTCTCAGAATTGTAGTTCCCACTGTGACGTTTTCAAACAGGCTGACATTATAGAGGATCTGGCTGAAAACCGGTCGGTTGTCATTCTCATTGATGAGGTTAATCTTCACCCGTGCAAAACCAACGTGGTCAGGTATGCTCTCATTTGCAAATAACTAAAGAAAAAGAAATGCAAAATAATTAGAATAAAACTTTCTCTTCCAGTGAAAAGCCCTTATTTCCCTATAAATGTCTTTCACAGCAGGCCAGGCACGAAGCCTTGAACCAAACCGCAAACAGAAGTTAATCTGAACCTGTTAGATTCCAGAACATCTGGAAATCCCACCAGCACAAATCATGGGGAGAAAATGAGATGGTCAGCTTGTCAATCTGGAATATATTTTTTATCATGCTTTCTGTTTTTTGTGGTCTTTAGAAGGAACACCAAGGACATTTTATAGTCCATAGAATCTGTTGGTGTACCACCAAATACATTAGCTCACAAGTCTGATGCCATACATCAATCCAGGCATCCCATCTTTGATTCTGCTTGAAAGTATGTTGCAAATCCTTACAATAAGAAAGATGGCTACATCTGAAACCTGAAGAGCAATGAGTCCTGCGGGAGAAGGGCGGTATAGAAATTAAAATAATAATAATAATAATAATAATAATATGCTAGTAAAAAAAAAAAAAAAGCAAATTTAGCATTAGGATAAGTTTGGAAATCAATAGTCTGAATTTTGGCCTGGCTCACAAGAGGATTACATGCTGTTATTAGATACCCCTATCTATCAATATTTTTTACCTGTTCCAAGCCAATATATTACTAGCAGAGGAAGTAACAGAGAGAGAGGACATGTTCTGTAGGAGTTTGCTGAATTGTAAATGATGCTTCTGAGAGCATAAACTTCTACTAGAATATATTGGATTAGCAGCATTCCAAGGCATCTTGAATATATATATATTCATCAAATGTAAATTAGCAGCCTTCAAGCATTTGATGCATATATTCAAAGCTGCCTTTAATCCTAAACAAGCTCCCTTCATGAGTTTTAACCTACCCATCAGGGATATAAATACAGGGCTAGCAGCATCGTGATTAATAAAAAAACATATATCAAGCAAACCCCCTTTATTGCCACACCAGTCCAAAGATTATCGCACACATATTTATGATAAGCTTATCTTTTAACCTTTAACCCCAGTAATTTCTATTTATGTTTTATGCCTTACAGTTCTTCAGAAAATCTGAATTTTATTCATGCTTCTTTGCTGCCGCCACCGCCAGTGCATAAAGACTAATAGCAGCAGAGGCTGCTGGCATGGTGTTTATAGAGGCAGCTCTGACTTTTTACAAATTTACAGCTCACTGAAACCCTGGGATGCAGCTCAAGCAGGCAGCTGGGAAGAGCCCCACTGCCTGAGAGATGCATTTAAACTGAAGTTTTATAGGATATAAAACTTTCATAGCGGCAAACCATAAAAAAAAAAGGGGGGGGGAGTTCTATTTAAGCTGCTGCAGCTGGGGCCCTCTCACTCTCTCTCTCTCTTTTTTGGCTAAAGATGAATCCTGTGAGACGGACAGCCATGAGTGAAGTAGCAATTAATGCTAATCGATATATGCCAATATTTTTATCCCTCATTTTTGCCATGTTCAGCTGATTAACGTTGTGACTTTCTACCCATCGATGACAATCTACTTTTCTGCTGTCCAATAATAAGGCAATTAACACGAAATGTAGAAAGTTCTGGAACTCATACAGATTTGTTTTTCATGTTCCCAAAGGCACAGAGTTAATGCATGCTTAGCTTTGCATTAGCTCTGTATTTCCACAGCTGCTTTTTCTCATCATCATATGAGAGATCCTAAAGACTATTCACAGATCATGGTTCAGTGACCCACAGCTACCAGTAAAACTAATTTCTTACTCAACTATTCTCAGAGAAGGTCACAAATTCTCAAGCCCCACATGCCAGCAGAGGGGCCTGGTATTGCTTAGATGTGTAATATGACATCAGCATTTAATGGTCCTTGACTCCAAGCAAATATTAAATGCTGTCTCTATTTTATTTATATGATTTATTTGGCTGCTTGTCTCTCACAGGATGGTGTACTAGGATCAAAGCACAAAAACTCATTACACCTAAAGGTTGCCAACCCTTGATATAAGGGATTACTGTGGCAAATTTATCAAGCCAGACCTAAGGAGGGATAAGGTGAGATGGGGCTATTCCCTGAGACCGGCCCCATCCAATTCTAATTCTCCTTGAACTGTATCCAGTTTGTCATTCTACAATAGCCATCCGAGCTCAGTGTTTTAGTTCTTTCTTCTCCATCCTTTTTTTCCCTTTCTTCTGTCACTGCAATGTTTTGCTTTTTACGCTTGTGAGCACTTCCTAGGTTCTCTAGGAAATATTTGACTGGAGGGCAGGATAAAAATGGTTTCAGATAAATAATTCACAATAAGTAATTATTATGAAAATAAGCATTTGAAGGATATTATATCAGTGGTGGGATTCAGCCGGTTTGCACCACTTCGGCAGAACCGGTAGCTAATTTTTTGTTGCCCAGGCCCAGAATGGACTTCCGGAAGCGGCATCCACACAGAGAACCGGTTGTTCACATATTTGAATCCCACCACTGTATTATATCCAAGGCAATGTATATCCAACAAACATGGGAACAAACTGGAACACTCGTGTCCAACAAACAAATCTAGGAGTATTTTTTTTTTATTACCAGTAGTCTTTGGTTAACAATGGCAATTGGGACTGGAATTGCCATTGCTAAGTGATGCAGTCATAAAGTGAGACATCTCATATGAATGCATGCTTAGCTCTTTGTTTTCACTTAAAAGTTAAAGGGCCATTCCCACCTCTCCTCCCCAAGTAATTTATGTAATTTATT
The DNA here is from genome assembly GCF_001527695.2 of Protobothrops mucrosquamatus. Taxonomy (NCBI): domain Eukaryota; kingdom Metazoa; phylum Chordata; class Lepidosauria; order Squamata; family Viperidae; genus Protobothrops; species Protobothrops mucrosquamatus. Next base: position 16,721 of record NW_015392646.1, read on the forward strand.
TTTGTATTCAAGATTTGGTCTTAAGATTCAAATCTGACAGTTGGTCATTAATCTGTATTGTGTCAAAGCAATTCCATTCTATTTTATTGCTAAGCTAATTAGCTCACAGGCCCCTCATCAAAACAAAATCTTTAAAAGTTTATAGGTACTGTAGACCCCCAGAACTCCATTTGTTAAGGGTAAACTAACTTTCATGTCTGCATTGCTAGAGTTAACATGTTACATGAAAACAAGAATCTAGAAAAATTATTTCAAGTTCAATACAGTTAAGATTTATATTTTTAAAAGAAAGGCTCATACAAGTCATTCTGCCAATGAACATAAAACCTGGAAGGTATTCCAGCCAAGCTTGATAAGTATTCTGGGATTTATTCAGCAAAAGGGCGAATATACACACAAACTTTTTGCAGCTGTGCTCCATTAAGCATCTGCCTATTCTGGCATATGACCTAATTCCACTGCTGCTTGGCCTATGGCACAGGGACTATAAAATTTTATGAAAACACACCAAATGCACTTTAACAATTTCATACAAATATGTACACCTGGATGTTGGATGCATCATCCCCATCCACCAATTTGTTCTTTTACTGGTGCAGAATAGGGAAGGGATCACCTGCTGTCTTACTTTTCTCTCAGTTCTGCTACTTCTATGTTAAAGCTGGGAATAACCAAAGTCCCT
>NW_015392646.1:26068-33354 GCF_001527695.2 Protobothrops mucrosquamatus
GCCTTCAGCTGGGTTTTATAAAACCTTTTCGCTTTAGGCCTCCGCCGCCGTGTGCAAAAAAAAAAAAAGGTTCAATCAATCAGTCAATTTCAACTTCTCATGAGGAAAAAAAGATCTTGCAAAGTTGGAATTGATTGATTGAACTTTTTAGTCCCACCCAGTCTGCTGTTACCACCACAGCCACGCCCACCCAATGGGCCACACCCACCCAACTGGCCACACCTAGCCAATGGGCCACACCCACCCGGCACCCGACGATGTATAAGTGGGTTTTGGGTTGCAGTTTGGGCACTTAGTCTCTAAAAGGTTCACCATCACTGGCTTATGGGAAGCCAGCTGGGAAAGTTATATGATCCTGGGATGTTGAAACATGTAGGCAGAGAGGGGGAAATGCTAGAAGACCCCTGTACAGAGGTATATATATTTCATGGTTATATATGGTTATTTGTCTTACAACAGTTCACTTAGTGACCATTCAAAGTTACAACTGATGACTTATCATTTTTCACATTTATGACCGTTACAGCACCCCCGTGGTCACGTGATTTACATTCAGATACTTGACAACTGATTCATATTTATGACGGTTGCAGTGTCCAGGGGGTCATGTGATCCTCCTTTGCAACCTTCTGACAAGCAGAGTCAATGGGGAACCCTGGTTCACTTAACAACCGTGTTACTAACTTAACATCGCAGTGACTCACTTAACAAACATGGCAGGAAAAGTCGTAAAATGGGGCAAAACTCACTTAACACACTTAGCAACATAAATGTTGGGCTCAATTGTGGTCATAAGTGGAGGACTACCTGCAAAGTATCAACAGAGCAAAGCTTTTGTTTGGCAGCGAGACAACCAGGAGAAAACTCATGGACATTCCAGTCTCAGTAACTGAGATAAGAAGAGGAAGAAGAAGCTGTAATAAAGTTGAAAGTGAGGAAAAGATACTTGAAAGAGAGAAAAATTAAATAGGTTAGGACTTAATTTGTGGTATTATATGTCTCTATGTATTATTTTGCACTTGCTGGTTTTTGTAAATAATATTTTCACTTGTATATAACATTAGCTCACACTACTTCATTGGCATGAGAATCTTAGTGTCCATAAATAAAAATTGTACGAGTAGAAGGATTCTCTGTATGCCTATATCTATTCCTATCCTGATCCATCCTCTGAAACTTTTTTTTAACCATAATCTGCAGACATCTCTGCTATCATCCCTTATTACTCTCTTCCTCAGAATATTCCCCACAGAATCTGGCATCCCTCACCGACCCCAATAAATAACTACAATAGTGCAAGTACATCCCCATATAGATGGACTAGTAAGAAACATTAGATGCAAGAAGCTTTGTTAACACAATCCTCATATAACTTCATTTTTTTTTTAAAAAAAAAAAATCAGGCTGTCTACATGTTCTTTCACTTTAAGATTCCATTTTTTTCCTTGTTAAGTGAAGCCAAATCAAGAATGAAGACTGACCACATACTTGGGGGGAAAAGAACAACAATCCCTAAACTTTTTTTTCTTTCTTAGTCAGCCTTGTTCTTTAAAAAAATAGACTATAAACTAAAAAAAAGAACAGATTAGCAGATGATTTTAGTGCACTTCATTATAAAAGCAGCATTTTAGACTCTAAGATGATTGACTAGTGATTTTCTCACCATTTGCTCGATAACAAAGAAACTGTGATTAACTTAAAGAAGGTCTCTCTTTGGTTCATAATGAAGAAAGGAGAAGTTTCTCAAAGAGCAAGTACTCAGAGTCTGTCACAAACCCATACAAGTGACTTGTGGTAAAATGAATGTCTTCTTAATATAAGGGTTCCTACCATGAATTACAGATGCTTTGTAATGGCTATGCAACGTCCATCACCTATGTGTGAAATATCTCAGGATGACCATGAGAATCCTGTTCAGTTAATGCTGCAAATTGTCAGTCTTATTCTGATTCCATCGAATATAAAATTAAAAGTTTAGCCACAGCTTTTTTCTTTACAGAACTGTTTTTTGGGTATTTCAAGGCCATATAGCCTTTGTGAAAGTTCACTTTTGGAAAGTGAACATCTAAGATTCAAGTGGGAAGGAAGGAAGGAAGGAAGGAAGGAAGGAAGGAAGGAAGGAAGGAAGGAAGGAAGGAAGGAAGGAAGGAAGGAAGGAAGGAAGGAAATTGCAATTGGGGTAAAATAGTACAAACAGTGCTGTTAATCTATGGGACTGGCTCAGCTCTTAGTACTTAGGTAAGACTCTGGATCAGCATTGATATACATTTGGAGAGGATGAACATTTTGCCATTATATGAAAGATGCTTCAGGATGAATTCCACACTTCATTTCAAAACAGCCTTTGTGAACAACTGGATTACCTATCATAGGAAGTCATGATATAGTTTTACCATTGGACAATGGGGATTTATAAATAATGACTTACAACCAATTATTGTTTGTTCTAAACCCATGTTCATTTTCCAAATTCAATTTTAATAACTTTATATAGACCTTGGCAATTATATGATCATCACTACCATATAGTACTCTGAGTACTTGCTCTTTGAGAAACTTCTCCTTTCTTCATTATGAACTATTTTCCCCCTTTCTGGAACTCTTCCCTCACTCCCGACTTCTACTTCAAAATGCCCAAGCAAGTCAATCTTAAGTCAAAAGTTGGGAGTGAACTCAAAGGAGCAAAGAATGACCCGTGCTGCCTATAGGCGTAAAGAGAGAGAGCAACAACAAAAAGAAATTGTATCCATAACATATTCACCGACTTCGGAGCCAGTGGGAGGGGCGAGGCCAAAGAGATCTGTAACGACAGATTTGCAGGGAATGCTTAATAAGCTCCACAAACCAAAGGATGGTTAAGTTGATGACGCTGAACGTGAATGGTTTGACTTTATCAAAAACAATTTTATAGGTTTTTGTATATGTTTGGAGACTGGAATGCTGCTGCTGATCCAATGAAAGATAAGAAGATTTCTTCGAAAGTATTGACTTAAGAGTGAAGAAAGTGAAGGAAAAACTTAAGCGTAAAATTTAAGAGAAAATTTATATAAGATGTTTTATAGATAATATTTAGATCTTTAAAAATTGTCTTGTATGTATTTTAGTTTACAGCTTAAATGTTGGAGATGGATAGATTATATTCAGAGAAAGTATGGAATGAATAAATATCATATAGTTTTTGAGTAGATATATTGTTTTTACTTATTGTTTTAGTTAGAGTTAAAGTATGTAAATATTGATTGTATTATGTTTGTTTAGTTAAATTGTAATTTAGATATGGAATGGGATGTGCTTTAATCCTGTATTTTGTTCCGGGAAGTCCAGGGGGGGAGGGGGGAAAGGGATCTCTTATGTATAGTTATATTTTGGTATACTAGAATGGTAGTGAGATATAATGTATAAAGGAGGTTCAGTCGACCTCCAGGACCACATCTGAAAGAGGAGGAGAGAAGGAGGGGGGATGTGTAGGGTAGAGTTGTTGAGAGGGTGGAGAGGAAGAAGGAAGGAGGAGTAGGGAAGTAGGTAGGTTAAGAGAGGGTGAATGTGGTCCTGGGAGGCTGCTGAGCATCTTGGAATAGGAGGTTTTTATGTCTTTTTTTTAAATTAATGTATGCCATAATTGTATATTTGTTTATTTAAAAAATTAATAAAAATTTGATTAAAAAAAATGCCCAAGCAAGAAATCAAGAAAAAAAAAAGATGGTTTGATGGTTTTGCAGCTCCTCCTTGCAACAACCGCTCGGATTTTTAAAGGAACTATCAGACCAAAGTATTCAATGTAAAGTGATGATCTCTAGGTTTATTTTCCTTTGAGCATATGCAAGAAACTAATTTTATTTCCCTTTTTTGAGTGGTGGGTAAAGGAACTATTTATATCTCCTGGACCTACAGCAACTTACCACATAAGCAGGATTCGTTGCCCCTCATTCTCAGTTTTGTGAGAAGAAAATCTCGGATTGCCTTCAAACTGCTTTTGGGAGACTGGAGTTGAAACCAAATAGCAGTGTGGCAATCCTCCTAAATGACTACCTGGGGAAGAATGTGATTGGCAGTGTAGCATTAGTCAAGTTTCTGAATGTACATGTAAGATTCAGCATTGGCTGAGTGAAAGTTAAAGCTGCCACAGTTTCAAAGCTAAGCTGAATAAGCATATCTTCCTCTCAATAATGCATACACGCAATTTAAAGGCGTCTAGAGCCCAAATAATTCACTTTAATTTGGTTCACATTTTTGCTTTTTTTTTCTTTTCAAAGTGAACATTTTGTCTTGGGCTCAAGTATTCCCCGTTTCTCTTCTGCTGGCCCCAGGCTCTCTGCTGAATTCCATCCACGCTGCGCACAGACGGGATCAATCCAAGGCTCACTTGCCTTCAGCTTATCTCTGCTTCAAATGATTGATTCTCCCTCTTTAAGGATAATTTGCTGTTTAATTCCATGTACTGCAAATCCCTCCGTGAAATCTAATTCATTCCGATCGACAGCTCGCACTTTGGGGAAAGGATACTAGAGAGCAGTCTTTTATTCTTTATTATCAAGACCCCTGTCATGCTTTTACATTACTGTATATATGGATTAAAGGAAAAAAAAAACATCATGTAGTGCACTTTTGAATAGTTGTGTGCTGTGTGTTTACATAAGTATATGCATATAAGCACACACATTTTACATATCAGATAATATATGTCATTGTTTACTGATTAAGCTTATTGATAATGTTATGTCCTGTATGCAAAGCTGTATTCTGGGTTTCAAGGCTGGATTTCTGACTGCTCTCTTGATGTCACCCAGATTAGCGGTGCCAATGCTAGGGCTGACTTCATTCAAGTTGTGAGTTTGGGAGCAAAAGCTTTCAAGCTCTTTTAAGTAATCAGACCGTCAAATTTCCTTCTCTAAAGCAGGTACCTGGGTCACATAATCCCTGTGGAAGTACTGTATGAATATGAAACAGAATCAAACCACTGTGGGGTACGGCATTCAGCTCAAATCCATGCTGAGCCATCATGAAGCTTACTGGGTACCCTGGAGCAAGATGCCATTTTTCAGCCTAATCTACCTCATGGTGGTTTCATCAGGTTGCAGCAAAATTGCTCCATTTATGTTCTCCATAGCCCAAGGACTGGCAACTTGTGACCATCAGATGTTGTGTATACCAAACCCTATCAGACACAGCCAGCATAGCTAATGATCAAAGGTGACAGAAACAGTAATTCAAGATTTTATGGAAGATGCCGCTGTTCCTTTGGGGGAAAAAGGGTAGTGTAAATATAGTTGTACTCATAAAGACACACTTGGCTGCCCCACAACATTGTCACTGACTTGACAGTCATTGTTCCTGCCTTGACCTACAACTACAAGTACTCCTTGACTTATGACCATAATTGAACCCAAAATTTCTGTTGCTGAGACATTTGTTAAGTGAGTTTTGTCTCATTTTATGACCTTTCTTGCCGCAGTTGTTAAGTGAATCACTACAGCTATTAAGTTAGTCAAATGGTTGTTAAGTGAATCTGGCTTCCCCATTGACTTTGTCAGAAGGTCACAAAAAGTGATCACATGAGGTTTAATTAGAGGATTCCATACTTTAATACCCTTAAAGTATTTTAAGCTAGTAATTTTTAAGAAAAAGGTTACAGAAGAAAGAAAAAATAATAATTCAAATATTATAATCTTACTATGATGGGGATTTTATTTATTTTTTGTTAAATCAAGTTGTTTTGCTTACAAAACATGATAGAAAAGGAATATGCCAGTAGCATTCATCTATTATATTTGAGTTTGAGTTCAAGGTATTTTTTTTAGCCTATGCAAATAGGTTTATAGAGATTTTTCCAGCCCAACAACTCCGACACAAGACCTGTTTCAATGAAACTGGAATACCTGTTGGGTTTCTTCATCTTTTTGGGAACTAAGTGGGAGCATATGCATATTTTTGCTGGGGTTTTTTTTGTTTTTTTTGTCAATTGCTACCCATTCAGGAATTCAATGGCTGGTTTACAACCAGACATCTTCAAGCAAGTTTTACTGCAGGCTAATTAGCACCAGTTAAGACAATTGATTATTTTTAGCTGACAGTGAAGAACTCTTAATATATAACCAACCCGTTCAATTCTGTGTTTTCTGCTAGACATTTGAAATCTAGCTTTCTCTCTCTTATCCTGTAGGATCTCTGTTTACAAAACTCCTTCCTCAAAGCATTATTCCTCCAAAGAGCTACAAGAATAGAGTTCAGATCTGACCCCCATTTCTGCAGCCCTTCAAAGGAGTTCCCTTCCTCTCAACAAGGGAGACCTTTTGCTCTGAAAGGGGTGCCTGCAAGTATGGGGGTGGGGAAATCTCATCTTTACAGCAGGTGGTAACACCTTAGAACCTTCCCTGCTGGCTTCCCCATTAACTTTCTGGGGAAGCCAGCAGAAAATACTGCAAATGGCAATGCCAACTGCTTGGCAATCAAGTTGTAAGTGCAAACAGGCTACCAAGCACCCAGATTGTGATCATGTGACCACAGGTGGGGGTATAACACTTTGCAATGACTGGAAATGCTTTATGTGGCATAAAGCATCCATTCTGTGGCTGTCGTAATTCCAGATTGTTGTTAAATGGATGGTCATAAATTAATGACTACCTGTAATTTGCTTCAGAAATACTATAAAAATTGTTCTTGTTTCACAGTGGTAACTTCTCAGATGAGTAATCCTGGCTTTCTATACATATGCTCATTTCAGGAACCCGTGTCATTCCCATTTTCAGGGCTACTGTTTCAGAAGTGCTAATACCTATTTATAACCTTGTTAGGACACAGTTTGGTACGCTGACAAGCATGCTTCCATTTCCAAGGCAATTGTCTCAGTTTTACATGTCATTTGAATTTTTTGTTGTTGTTTGTTTGTTTATGAACTGGTTAAACTGCATTTGGAATGAGAGGAACACTATCCAATCATTATGATTACACTGACAAATTGCAATCACAAATAGAAGACTCCACTACACTTCATCTTCTACAAACATTCGTAAAAAACATTTAAGTTAACTATAAATGAAAGTAAGGGATGATGCTAAAGGACATATTAGAAGGATATATAATGTTTTAATAGAATTGGATTCAGAAACTGAGCTAGTTAAAGATTGTATGATTAAATGGGCTCAAAATATAGGAGAAATAATATCTATGGATACCTGGGAGCTGATATGGGTGAGAAATGTGAAATTCACGCAGGCACAAAATTTATGTGAGAATTTTTATAAGATGTTTTATAGATGGCACATGGATCCTGCAACTATGTCTCGCAT
>NW_015392646.1:33686-37362 GCF_001527695.2 Protobothrops mucrosquamatus
ACCTACAATAGAGGACTGGAGAGTGAAGGTTTCGCATCTTGCTGAAATGGCAAAGATTTCGGCTTATTTGAAGGATCACTCAAATGAACAATTTTTATCAATATGGAGAAGATGGATTGTTTATATTCAAAATAAGCATAGAATGGTGGAATATAGGTTAGGTTTTTAGATAAAAATTTTTTTTCTTTTTATACATATATATATATTTCACCTACTTATGTAGAATTACATTTTGTGGAGTTAGGGATATTAATATAAGGTTACTTTTAGTTGAATAGTATCCTGGGATTAGGTTTGGGAAGTCCGGGTGGGGGGTGGGGGGGGTTTTCAATTGTGATATACTTGTGATGTGTTCTTTTTTTTATGTTGAAAATAATAAAAAAAAATTTGAAAAAAAAGAAAGAAAGGTTTTCTTCTTTCAAAGGACCACATGAGAGGACATTATCTCTTGTAATTTGATCTATGAGCTTAAAGGTTCCAACACAGAAGAAATTCAGAGGACATTCAGGGTTATATCTTACTATATATTAACTATCAATCACTTACAGTAAATGAAATGTCCTTTGCATTCCTCCATATAATATTTGAAGAACTATTTCCTTTCCTCCAAAGTTTTCCTTTTGAGTCAGCTTGACTGCTGGTTACTTTATGGAAAACTATATTCAGGTTTTCTTGGTCATAGTTGGAAGAAAGTTGCCATTTCCTTTTTCTATATATTTTGTTTACTCCTTAGTTTTAGCCTATAGTGCAGGTAGATTCTTGTTCAATTACTAGCCTGGGCAATCTCTTTTTAACCTCAAAGCCAGAGAAGACAAGCCACGTGCCAAGACATGTAAAAATGCCCCATGTTAATCTAGAACTTCATTTTATTCTTTAAATAATATAAGGACATGGCTATAATATTCTCATTAACTATTAAAATGCAAGCAAAAATTGACTACACAAATTTCTCAATGTGTAGTCTCTCTAGCTGATCAGTAGCTAACTTCTGTTTTTAAGAATTCACAATATATTACAAACACTGAAAACCTCAGAATAAATTTGTAAATGTTCTTGTGTATATAACACAAACAAACCCACTCACCTGCTCTATACAGTGACAATAGAAAAACTGCTGGAAAGCCATGGACCACTCACATGGGAGAACCAACAATAGCGGTGTTAATCTGGAGGTAAATTTAATTTTACCAAACATTTGCAGACTTTCAAGGATTGATGACCTCCATCTGCTATGGTGGTTAAAAGCCAGGAAAAAAAGGAAGGAAACTTGTTTTTTTTCCCCAATTTTTTTTGGCAATGGATGTCTAAGAAACCCCTTTTTCTAAAATTTTCAATTTTTCCTATCTTGGCTTTTTAGATTTCATAGATCACTGGGCTCAAAACACTATAGATTAGAAGGGAATTGATATCAGGGATACAGCCTCAGCATGGATACTGGATGTCGTTATTAGACACAAAATAATCTTTTGGAAGATTAGAGTTGTACCTCTAGAGGACTGTCTAGAGTCACTGTTTATCTGAATTAAACTTTAATGTGTTTATTTTTGTGTTATTGTTTCTTTCCTATGCCTACCATTTCTTTGCTTGCTTTTTGATCAATGATAGCAATAAATAAATTACTTATTTAATTCTTGTCCCCTTTAAATTGGGTTGCATTATTCTTATTGACTTTTTATGTTTTATGTAAGCTTCTGTAGAAATCCTTGCAGGCTGAAGGGCAGGCTGATGAATGCTAAAATAAAACTGAACAATCTAGGTGGTCGCTGAATATGAAATGAAGTAAATGGGCCTTTGGTTTGATTTAGGAACAATATTATTTTGTTTTCACAGGGTTCATCTGAGGAAATTATCCATTTAAAAGCCATTTTTTTCAGACTATGAGTCCTTCATATTGCTACATGTACAATCTGCTTGATAAAGTGTAATGAGTTACCTACATGTGGGTTACTCTTGTGAATAGATGATTTCCTGTTTGTGATGGTTACAAATAGGAAATGCTTCATCTACTTGGTGAACTGACAATGCTCACAAAAACCTGGTTGATCATGTGACAACCAAAACTATATGGAGCTTTATACGGCACACCATGAAGGATCCACTAAAAAGAAAAATTGCCTCTTCTAACTCACGAAAGAAAATCCCTGGGGAAAAAAGTAGAGGTCCTTTGAAGAATCAAAATTCTTGTTATGGGAAATAACTAAGTTTTTAGGGATTACTACTGAATTCAAAGATTTACATCCATGAGATCTTGCGGTATAATAATTGAAGTATTGGATGAGGGTTGGAGAGACCTAGGTTCACATCTCTGCTTAGCTCTTTAAAATGGGTGGCTTTGGGCCAGCCATTCTCTCTTAGCCCAAAGTACTTCATAGGGTTGACGTGGGAGAAAAATGAAGGAGAATCATCTGCCAGTTGCCTTGATCTCCTGGGATAAACCTAACAAATGAATAAATTGTATTACAACTATCTTTAAAGGTCATCTCCAAATGGGTATGATCACCGAAATGTAATAACTTAAAGGTGGCTGGAGGTTTAGATGCTGGTCTTAGGCATCATCTGTAAATGGAATAAAGTAATAGTTTTGCAACTGATACAGTGACAACAACTTTAAATATCGGAAACATAAAACATTGCTTGCTTTCCCAATGTAAAACACCAAAGATGGAATTTTCTTGAGGAGAAGCTATTCTTGTGGGTGACAGCTGGAGCATCCGTGTTAAATTACTCCTTTTTTCACGAAGTAGTCACAATTTCCTTGTGGCTAAATGTACATTTTAAAACAAAAATCTCATAATCTATTATACAGTTTCCCTCCTAATTAAGACATCCAGTTAAATTAAATTAAGTTTCCAGGAGCAAAATAAATTCACAAATGAAGGAGACAACTTTTTTTTTCTAAATACTGATGAATACTGATGAAAACAACATATTATTCCAGAGCACCAAAGGATTTACATATCTTTAATTATCTCCATGTGGTTTCAGTAATTCTTTAAATTAGGAATGTGCATAGTGCTTGTGGGAACTGGTTTTTTTTTAATAGAAATGTTAAATCAGATTATATATAAATTCCTTATTTCAACAGATTATCTCCTTGTAACTAACAGTAAATAAACACATAAGATTTGTTTTATTTTTTTAAATTATTTTTATGAAGATATTGGGAATTAATACACTCATGGATTATTTTGCATCCTAGAAGTTCAGCTGATTTTTTTTCTCCCCACTTTCTCATATAAATTTTAGCATACAAAGTTTTTTTCCAGACATTCCTTTGATTTTTTTAAATGCATTTTTCTTGCATTGTATTTTAATTGATGCCGTATTTACTGAAAAGTCTGTTTGCTGGATCAATACATTGAATTTAATTAAAGTAATGAGGGGTAGCAATAGAGTCAGGAATAACCCATGGGCCAGAAACATACAAATGAAAAAATGAATCTGACTTTCCAGCCATTCTAAAGGTGACAATGCAAGAAGGTAAGAATAAGGCTAAGCTCATCTTTCCAAGTAGAAGTGGTCCACATGAAGAAAAGATAAAAGTAGGAATGGATGCAAGAAAAAACATGGATTTGAGGTATGATGCTCACTATCCTTCTTAAGTAACTTCTAAAACAAAATTTGAAAGGACCCCTTTACTTGATATGAATGACATTCAAGACTGATGACCAAGTCA
>NW_015392646.1:43096-44969 GCF_001527695.2 Protobothrops mucrosquamatus
ATCTGTAACCATGAGAATTTGGGTTGAAAGCACACAACTGGAAAGAAAAAGTGAAGGGAAATAGCAATTTTTCTTCTGTAATACAAACTTAGCAATGTTTAATAAAACCATAACCCTAGCTAGCTCAGTTTTACAAATTGTACACTCCTATTACAGGAGGTCTTGAACTTGGTGCCTTACGGACCAGACAGTGAGCCAACTCTTGATTCCCCACCAGTAGTGAAAGAAAAAGAAAAAAAATAATGTTCAGGAAATATGGAAAGAGATATCTGGAAAATATAGAGGGACACACGAATGAGATGTGCGTTATTGGCTTGTATATGAATCTTGCCCAATCGTTTCATTTTCCTAGTCATCACTGGGAAGAAATAAATAGATTTGATCTGAGAGTTTTCAACTATTTGAACTCATCTTTACTTTTACTTTATTTTTATTATTTTATTTTAATCTTCCTATTTCTTAACCAATAGAGGAGATGGGATGAGCATACCACCTCTCTTTATTCTTCTACTTTAAAACACACATTTGTGTAGTTACATACTTTCCTTTGGTGATCGCTGTTTTATTAATGTGCCTGTTCACCGCCCTGAGTCCCGCAAGGGAGAAGGGCGGTATATAAATCAAATAAATTGAATTGAATTGAATTGAATCAGTGCCTCCCTACCCTCCTTTACCTCTCCTTCATTTGTTTTATTGTTACCTTTATTGTTACCTTTCTATCAATTTCTTGACCCACTAAAAAGAATATGTGTGTGTGTATACATATACATATACACACACACACACACACACATATATATATATATATATACACACACACACACATACACATACACACACACACACACATATACACACACACATATACACACACACACATACATACACATTCATACAGGCACAAATAACAAGCCCCAAGTCTACTTGACATGTCTTGGATCTACAGCTGAAAAGGCACAGGCAATATGTAACATGTGACAGATGAAAGAATCACCTATATGCCTTCTGCAGCATCCACTATAATAATCTCCAAATAATTACAAGCTGATAAGCCTGCCATTATCTTTCTAGATGAAGAAAGTAGAAAGTATCAGTGTCTGTTTAGGTGTTCCATCATCAAAATCGCTGCTTCCCACATATTGTTGCTGCTGTCAATATATATTTCAGAGAATACACAAGGGAGTGGCACATTATAAGATGCATGAGCACTTCTAATCTTTAAGAATCAGGAGCATCAGAAAAGAAAATACTTAGACCATGGATGTCCTAGAACTTATGTTTTCCCCAATACATATTTAAGTGATCCAGCATGAAGGGAGCAAGGAAAAAGCTCTCATCGTGAAAGTTGACTAAAGACAATCTCATTTTATATGGTGACACTGGATTTAATTTGGATCTTCTGGTAGAGTTTCTACTATTTATAATTTGTGTTTTAAAATCACAGTTTTGAATTAAACTGACTTAAAACAGATATATTCTCTACCTATGACTGAACAATGTCTGATCAAGACTGAAGTCTTGAGTGTATATAAGTATGGACTTGTTGAACTCAAAGGACATAACTTTAATATAATTATGTGGACATGTGGGAGAGGATGGAAAAGGAGGAAGTGAGCACAGACATAAATAATCAATAGAAAAGAGGCAAGTCATGAACAGGAGCTCAGTTGTGGAACAAAAGGGGCGTTGTCTTACCTGAACGCCTTTTCTCAGCACGGAGATGGAGACTCCACCATTGGGTAGTAGACTGTATTCCTGCCCAATCAGATCAAGTCAGCCAAAGTTGCCACGCCCGTCCTGGACCGTTGGTCTCCAGTCTTTGACGCGAGCGTAGCCATTGACTGACAGCAAGACGTTGTGGCTCACCAAACTA